>NC_045564.1:0-300000 GCF_009819795.1 Aythya fuligula
TTCAGGATCATCAGCAGACTTGCCGAGGGTACACTCTGCCCCATGGTCTGGGTCGTTCATGAAGACAAAGAGAGGATTAGACCCAGTGTTGACCCCTGGGCTTCACCACCACTTCCTGGCGTAACACTGGGGTAACTCCTCCCCTGGTGATGGACTTTGCCTCTCCTGTTGTCGGACCTCATGTGGTGCCTCCTCAGACCAGGTCTCCAGCCTCTCCAGGTCCCTTGCAAAGGCAGTGCAACCATCTTGTCCCTCCGCTTTTGGTAACAGCTGCACACTTGATGAATGAGGGTGCACTCCGCCCCAGCAAAGGACACGCTCCTCGCGCCATAGAGGAAGCCCTGACACACCCTTCCCACAGCCAGCAACAGAGCATGATGGCAGGCCGTGGAGAAGAGCAGCCCAGCACTGGCACTCGCTACCTGCTCTACCACAGCTCTAAAGGGCTGTGGTATGGTCCTGCCTGGTGACAAAGAAGGCACCACGTAAGAACCGGAGTTTCTAGCCACCAGATACTATTCTGCCCAAGTGAGAGCATGGCTCGTCTTCCCAAGGAGCACGGGACATCTCCTGACAGTTTTCTAGCCATCGCTCGGGGCTGGAGACCCACAGCGGGCCTTAGAGCGCCCCCCCGGACCTTTCCAAACAATCACGGTCGCCTCCATATCTTGCCAGGTGACAGCTTGAACCACGCGGTGCCACTCAGCGGCTGCTGCCTCGGTCCCTTGCTCTGGCACACCGGCCCATCAGAAAAGTTGCCTTTCCAGCCCCTGGCCAGGTTAGGACAGCAACCTTCCTCTTCTTGGTCTGTGCTCTACCAGTGAGCGAGAGTAGGAATGTCAGGGCATGTCTCTGCTGTCCTCCTTTGTCTGCCCTTTCATCAGGGAGCGTGATGGCATTTCAAGGCATCACCAAGTGGTCGGGCAAGATGCCAATGGCCTTGACAACACTGCAAGGAAGGCTATGCTCCTGCAAGTACAAGGACGTGGGGTCGTGACCAGAGTCACTTACACACCGGAAGCCTTGTCCCCAGTATGCCGGATACCAGTGTGTGGATGACTCACACCGAGGTTCACCTGAGGTTTCTTACAATGCCTCAGCACTTCCTGGTGACTCACAGGTAAGCGCAAAGCGGTCTGCTGATGCCACCTTGCAATTAAAGGGCACTGCATGTGCCTCTCTGTCCCTTAGCAAGAGAAAACAAGCCAGAGCCTCTGGGTCAGTGACCGGAAAAACAACCCACCAGGGAACGGTGCCTAGTTGACTGTGGCGTGGCAAGACAGTGCTGAAGCCAGCAGATTCTCCTGGTTACGGCTCACTTTTGGGCATGACTCAGCAGCCTCCTTCATCACTCTCCAGGGCCCCGTGCAGCTCTGGCCTCTCCTCAGCTGTGGAATCAGTACGGCTAGTCGGGTAAGGCGTGTGCTGCGCACTTCCCCAAGAAAACACTCTGACCTTCCGTGGCTGAAGGCAACAGCTGAACTGCCCTTTGCATGGCACCAAAGTGCATGCATCACTGAGGCTGGAGGGGAGCAGAGACTTGCCACGGGGAGACCTGACCCACTGCAGCAACTGGCCTCAGGGTCCCTCGCCCTGCACACACACAAGGGTTTCTATCCAGATTGCAGGGGACCTTGTCTGACCGCCGCCTTCCGCCCACCCCAGCGCATCTGAGCCTCCTCCAGGCTCTGTCCTGCACTGGGGCAGTCCTCCTGAAGAGGCTTGCCTGTGCTCTGAGCTCCTCCATAGCCTGCGGCCACCGCTGTTGCTCAGGCTCGGCCTCCGCCTGTCAAATGGAAACGCTCGAGACGTCCCTTCATCAGTGCTCCACGGGAAAAGTCCTAAGTGGTGGCCATGATCCCCAGCAACGGGAGGATGTGCGCAACCCCTGCTCGTGGCCTGAGCCTTCTGCACGTCTTCACCAGCACCTGCTATGAGCCCTCAAATGGAGAATTGGTCTGAGGCAGAAACAGATCTGCCGTCAAGCAACTCTCTTCCGCCTTACGTGGCACAACAAGACAGCCAAACATTTCAGGGGAAGGAGGAATGTCTTTCATCTGCCAGCAGAGCTTTGAAAGCCCAAATTACCCTTTCTGCCTGGGCTTCACGTTCATGCCATTTCAGCTGCCTCGAGGCTCTGGGCTGCAGTATAAGAAGGTGCCAGCTCCCAGCTGCTCTATCCTCTGCTTGGGCCTTGCTCTCCTCTGTGAAATCGGTAAGTCTCAGTTCAGTTCCCTTTGCCTCTTGTCTCCTCACTGCTCAGAGTGGATTTTGTGGAGAGGGCTGCACTCGTTTTTCCTCCCCCGTCCTCCACAAACGGCCCGGAACTGACAACCACGCCTGACTTCTCTTCTGGGAGGGAACGTGGGAAGGCGTAGCTTCTTTCACCTGAAACGGGGCTTGGGTGGCCTTCTTTGTCAGCCGTAGCTCTTTTCAAGGCTCCGGGGCTATTGCCGACACTCTCTGAACAATGACCGGGCTTCTTCCTCCACCAACCGTGGGGAAGCAGTGCCCTTGTTTCATTTTTAGCATGATGAGGAGTTTCCAAAGTAGACCTAGACCAAACCCCTGCCCCACCCCCCCTCCCCCCACCGGCACCCCAGACGTATGGCGGTACGGCGGCTAATGTCCTCAGGAGCCCCATTGTCTTTTACTCAGAGCTGTCCCCCGCTGAAAGAAGTGGGAGAGAGGAGTTTACCTGACAAGACCAGGGCGCTTGGGAGGGGGAGGAAACCTAATTGTCAGAGCAAAAAAACTGAGGTCCAGATGCTGGAAGAATAAATTGCCTTCTGCTGGGAACAGTGGCTGATGAGCAAGACCGTCACAGCGGGGTGGCGAGAGGGAGCCTCTTGGTCTGCGGTAGAAAATCTTGCCCTGTCTGAGGCACTAGCAGCGAGGCTAAACTCAACCGATGAGAAAGAATTTGCATCCCGGTCCTCCTACCTCCTCGGGAGCTGGTGAACTGAGGACTCACGTTTTCCTGGCAAATTTTCCAGTGCAGCCTTCAAGGCGGAGCAGAACCCTTGTTGTAGGTTGCGAAGGAAACAGCTTTGCAGGCTGGAGATGTACCCTTGGAAACGGAGCAAGCGGAGGCTGGAGAGGGCCTCCACTGGGCACGTTGGGGAGAGGTGAGACAGGCTGGACAGGAGCTTGAGTTGCACAGGGGGAGCCTCCCCCTCCGTGATCACCCGTAAACTACCAACAGCTACACACCGCATGCCCACCCAAATACCCACAAACACCCCCTCTGGTGCCACAGCAGGGCCTTCAACAACTGGGTCGTGCTACCACAGTGTCTTGTGCTGCACAACTACTGCATTGTGCTGCACTGTGCTGTTCTGCCCAAACACAGCGTGGCGCCATGGCGGACCCTCTTGCCGGACATAGCTTGCCGGAACGAGGCCCCTCACCAAGGTCCTTCTCTCCGCTGAGCTCCCAGCTCACGAGAGGTGCTCAGCTGGGAGCTGGGGAACACTGAAAGGCTGCGACAGCTCACGCCTTCTGCTCCCTCCCGCCTCCGTCTTGCAGGGTCAGCTCCCTCCTCCGCCAGACATGTCGTGCTACAGCCCGTGCCTGCCAGCCGCCTGCGGCCCAGCTCCTCTTGCAAACAGCTGCAACGAACCGTGTGTCCTCCGGTGTGCTGACTCCAGCGTTGCGATTCAGCCCTCGCCAGTCCTGGTGACGCTGCCGGGCCCAATCCTCAGCTCCTTCCCTCAGAGCACAGCCGTGGGATCCACAGCATCGGCTGCCGTGGGGAGCTCGCTCAGCGCTGGCAGCGTGCCCATCAGTGCCGGGGGCTCCCTGGGCCTGGGGGGCTTTGGGTGGTCAGGGCTGGGCCGTGGGCTCTGCAGTCCTTTAGGACGGGGCAATCTCTTCTGCTAAAGCGCGTCCATCACCTGCCTTTGGGCCAGCGCCACAAGCTTCCAAGGGAGCCCTGGAGCCAGCCCCGAGAGCACGGCCGTGGTCTGCAGAGGAGCCAAGCTTCCACCTCCGTGCCTGGAGGCGGGTGCCTGTGCCAGCCTCCTCCTTCTCCTCATCCGCCTGCCCTCTTTCCCACCTTTACTCCCCTTTGCCTTGAAGGGCAATTGAAAAAGAAGTATCCCAGGCGTGGGGGTGTGCCTTCAGATGGGAGCCCTTCTCTGAGCTTTCCACATCGTGGCAAATGCATTTCTTGGTCTTTCAACGGTCTTCTTCTTTGCCTTTTTCCCATTAAAGGACTCTGTAGATTAGAGTTGGTGAACTGTCCACTTGCCTTGCCGTCCCTCCCGGCTGAGCTCCCCGGACAGACAAGGTGGTGCAACAGACAAGGTGGGCACGGGGAGCATCCATGCCCAAAGCCTGCTCCGAGCATTAGGGCCATTCTCTGAGCTTTGCTGAACATCCAAAGTACATTGCTTGAGCTCTCATCTTTTGCATTTGCCTTTGATTTTCTCATTAAAGACATGGAGCATCGCCTTTGGAGTCTTGTTTCATTCTCCCCTCTTCTCAAATCCCGGGCAGCTGAGTAGGCAAAAGAGTTCCTTCCTTTCCAAAACCCCGTGCTTATCCGCAGTTTGCGGGGTTGGAAAGAGCCTTGTCTTTCATCCCTCGCACCGGACATAAGGTCATCTGTGGGCTGAGAGCTTGTTTGGACAGAGTATCATTACTCATTGGCATGCCTCAAAAGCTGCAAAGCAAAGTAGGAAGGAAGCCCACGTTTTCTGTTGAATGTCCCTGGGCTGCACTGCCTACAGCAGGGGCTCAACAGATTGCTGGATCACTGAGGGCCGACACTGGCCCTGGCTACTTTGCAAGGAAACGCCCTGCTAAGAAGCCAGAACGTCAAGCCAAAGTATCTTGCACAGCCTGTAGAAAGTCAGCTTTCCTACGCCTTTTCCACACGGGGCAATGCCAGTCTTGCAACAGGTACAGAAAGCCAAGGGGCAAGACAGAGGCAACCCTCAGGGCTCCATTGCTGGAGGCAGGAAGAGACTGCGTGCATTTACCCTCTCCCCACAAACGGGACAGTGTAACAAGGGATGTAGTCAGCATGCCTAATGAAGGAGGTTTTGAAGGGAGCGAGTTCATCCTTGTGGGGGAACCCCAGTAACATCCTGATCCAGCTCGGACATATATTTGGTTCGACGAGGAATACACACAGAGCAGCTTATCCTCGCTCTCGCTCTCTCTCTCTCTCTCTCTTTCCTATCTTCCTAGCTATCAATCAATCAAACTATCTAGCTATCTACTTATCTATCATGTGCCTTCCTAATCACAGGAGACTTGCTAGTGGTGATTGCTGTTGATCTGTAATAAACACAGGTTTTTAGAAAATAGAGCCTGCGTGTCCTTGTGTCCTTGTCCCGCATCCTTAAAACCCACTATTGCCATCTCTATACACCCATGGGCCGTGTTGTGGACTAAGTGCTGGAGGTGACTTGTTGAGGCTAAATGTTTGTCCACTTCTTAAGAGGAGCTTCAGCGTTGAGGAAACTTCCAACGTGAGATGCGGCAGATATGCGAGGAATCTGTTCCAGGATGGTCCCCTTGCCAACATAGCCTGCAGCCTTAGGTACTGGCAACGCCACGGGAGCTTGGTGTGCTGACTGTAAGAGAGAGAGCGCGGAGGCTGGTGCGGAGTGAAGGCTCCGCAGACAGGCTCTATGCTGTCACTGCAGGGAGAGGGAACCGGATGGTACTATGGAACTGACAGATTGCATGGCCAGCCCTGAGTCTAACTGCCAAATCACGTCCTCTGGGTGAACTTTGCTCCTTATAATCTCATCATAATGCCAAAACACACCTCCATCCCAATGGCTACCCGCCTGCCAGGGTGCGACCACCCTTCACTGAGCATGCATTCTGAATTGCTCTGAGCCTGTAAACAAAAAGCGAGAAAAATTTATGCCAATCACAGTGAAGACACGTATGACTAGAGTCACTCAGGCTCCACCTAGAAGTAAGAAAATAGTCTAAAAATGGCTCAAGAGAAGGAAAATGGAGGGGAAGTCACGGTCACAGACAAGTTGGAAGGGCATCGCTTACTTCTGGGATCCGTCGAGAGGCTGAACCTGTCCCTCCTTCCCCCTCCCCCTCCACCAGGGACACCTATTGGGTGAGATTCCACCTCTTGGTTATACCGAGTGCTTCCCCGGCAATCCTAACATTCTCTATAGCGTTCTTTCATAAGTCAGCACATGTGTCATATTCGGGTTGCGTTTGTCATATTCTTGGCATTTGCACGTGCTTTTGCGGACAGTGTAGATATCACCGGCAATCCAAAAGAACCTGTACTCCTGTTGCTTCAATAAACTACACCAGTCATTTACTGGGCTGAAAGCGTATTTTGCTATTTGTGCATCCCTGATCGGGGTAATTTCATAGACCGAATGGAACTGGACTTACAGTGCCAAATTGGCCATCACTCGGAATCTAAGCCCAGCCGCCCCAAGCCTCTCTGATATCTGAGTACAAGCTGAAACGCAAGCCGGGTAGGTCCTGCCAAACTTCCTTACACTTTAACGCAACACGGGTAAATTCCCCTGTTGCATCGTGACAGCACCCACGACCTCACCCAGCTGGACAGACAGAGCCTGGGCTTGCAAAGCCCATCAAAGCAAAGCCTGCTTCACGATTTCCCGATTGCTCAGGCCCCTTTTTTGAATGACCCTGCATTGGCTCAAGTCTTTGCAAGAACACCAGACTCGCAGAGGGCTTGGGAGGGGCCTCTGCAGCTCACCTGCTCCAAACCCCGGCTCAAACAAGGCTGCCTAGAGACGGGTGGACACACTGGGCGCCACCGGAAAGGGCCTGGCTTCGTCTTCTTTGGACCCTCTCTTTGCAGATTTATATACAGCGAGGAGATTCCCCTCCGCCCCCTCCCCTGAGCCCGCTCTTCTCCAGGACGAACAGTCCCAGCTCTCTGTCTCTCCTCGTAGCAGAGATGCTCCAGTCCTGCACCCAGGAGTGGCTCGGCTGCCGCTCACTGTCTCTCTCCGCTCTGTCCATGCCTCTCCTGCACTGGGGAGCCTCCAACTGGACCCAGTCCTCCAGCTGTGGCCTCACCACAGCTGAGCTGAGGGGAACAATCACAGCAAGCTGCTGGCAGCGCTGCTCCTAATTCAGCCCAGGGAAAAGCCACTGCCAGGGAAAACTGAGGCTAAAACTTGTCGGAGTACCTCAGCCTTCTCCACGTCGATTGTCACTAGTTCTCCTGCCTTGTTTATCAGGACAGTTGCGTTTCGTGGAATCTTCCTCTTCAGAACAACAAGGGCTTCCTCTGCAGAAGCCCTTCCTCTTGCCTAATTCAGCTCCACCTCTGCTTTGGAGACCATTGCTGTTCCAGCCCCTTGTCTGCAGAGCTCCTTTCCAGCTGGGCACTCCCGGCATGGCATGGTGCCTCTGCTTCTTCCTCCCCAGGGGCACGACTTCAAACTTCCCCTTGTTGAACCCCATCAGGTTCCGTCAGGCCATTTCTCCTGCCTGTCCACGTTGCTCTCTGCTGCATAAGACACTCCTCCCAGTTCAGGATCATCAGCAGACTTGCCGAGGGTACATTCTGCCCCATGGTCTGGGTCGTTCATGAAGACAGAGAGGATTAGACCCAGTGTTGACCCCTGGGCTTCACCACCACTTCCTGGCGTAACACTGGGGTAACTCCTCCCCTGGTGATGGACTTTGCCTCTCCTGTTGTCGGACCTCATGTGGTGCCTCTCAGACCAGGTCTCCAGCCTCTCCAGGTCCCTTGCAAAGGCAGTGCAACCATCTTGTCCCTCCGCTTTTGGTAACAGCTGCACACTTGATGAATGAGGGTGCACTCCGCCCCGGCAAAGGACACGCTCCTCGCGCCATAGAGGAAGCCCTGACACACCCTTCCCACAGCCAGCAACAGAGCATGATGGCAGGCCGTGGAGAAGAGCAGCCCAGCACTGGCACTCGCTACCTGCTCTACCACAGCTCTAAAGGGCTGTGGTATGGTCCTGCCTGGTGACAAAGAAGGCACCACGTAAGAACCGGAGGTTCTAGCCACCAGATACTATTCTGCCCAAGTGAGAGCATGGCTCGTCTTCCCAAGGAGCACGGGACATCTCCTGACAGTTTTCTAGCCATCGCTCGGGGCTGGAGACCCACAGCGGGCCTTAGAGCGCCCCCCGGACCTTTCCAAACAATCACAGTCGCCTCCATATCTTGCCAGGTGACAGCTAGAACCACGCGGTGCCACTCAGCGGCTGCTGCCTCGGTCCCTTGCTCTGGCACACCGGCCCATCAGAAAAGTTGCCTTTCCAGCCCCTGGCCAGGTTAAGACAGCAACCTTCCTCTTCTTGGTCTGTGCTCTACCAGTGAGCGAGAGTAGGAATGTCAGGGCATGTCTCTGCTGTCCTCCTTTGTCTGCCCTTTCATCAGGGAGCGTGATGGCATTTCAAGGCATCTCCAAGTGCTCAGGCAAGATGCCAATGGCCTTGACAACACTGCAAGGAAGGCTATGTCTCTGCAAGTACAAGGACGTGGGGTCGTGACCAGAGTCACTTACACACCGGAAGCCTTGTCCCTAGTATGCCGGATACCAGCGTGTGGATGACTCACACCGAGGTTCACCTGAGGTTTCTTACAATGCCTCAGCACTTTCTGGTGACTCACAGGTAAGCGCAAAGCGGTCTGCTGATGCCACCTTGCAATTAAAGGGCACTGCATGTACTTCTCTGTCCCTTAGCAAGAGAAAACAAGCCAGAGCCTCTGGGTCAGTGACCGGCTTTGGGTAAAACTGAACTCCCCAGGAGAGCCTTCTCGCAGCCCCACATGCAATTGGAGCCTCTGTGTTCACTCTTTCTGAGCAACCCAAAACATAGCCCTACCCGTCATGGGAGAGGAATTCAAAAGAGGGCCCCAGAAAACGCCTTCAAAGCCCCTTTCGCCCATCCAAAAGTGCCCCCAAAGGAAGGCTTTGGGTAAAACTGAACTCCCCAGGGGAGCCTTCTCGCAGCCCCACATGCAATTGGAGCCTCTGTGTTCACTCTTTCTGAGCAACTCGAAACATAGCCCTACCCGTCATGGGAGAGGAATTCAAAAGAGGGCCCCAGAAAATGTGTTCAAAGCCCCTTTCGCCCATCCAATAGTGCCTCTAAACGAAGGCTTTGGGTACAACTGACCGCTGTGCGGTTAGCACACATGTCGCCCAGGACCGGAGCCAAGGGGCTCAGGACAGCCAGACCCACGCTGCCCATGGAAGGACACCAGTGGTGATCATACTGAGATCACCATACCAGAGCCATCTGAGGTCTGACCCTGACCCCGGTGTGCTAGCAAACACTTTGGCCGTGACCGGAGCCCAGGGACTCTGTACAGCCCGCCTCCGCCCCGCACGGGAACGAAGCTCCGTTCTCCCTGACGGCCAGTCCCCAACCTGGCGGACGACAGCCTCCCGCTTCACAACACGGCTAGCACCCAAGCAGCTTGTGGCTGGTCACCAATGTCGTGGGAACGCCATCCCCGAGCGGCCAGATTCGGGACCCGGACCCCAGTGCAGCTAGCACACACGTCGCCCAGGACCGGAGCCAAGGGGCTCAGGACAGACGGACTCACGCGACCCGTGGATGGACACACGGGTTCTGCGATTGCCAACCAGAGCCACCCGAGGTCTGAACTGACCCCGGTGCGTCTAGCAAACACTTCGGCCAGGAATGGAATCCAGGGGTTCGGGACGGACGGCCGTCTCTCCTGACAGGATAGGACCCCCGGTCTCCAGTACAGCCAGCCACCGAGTCGAGAGATGACTACCTCCCGCTTCACGGCACGGCTGGCACCCATGCTGCTCGTGGTCGGATGCCCGGGTCCTGGGATCGCCTTCCCCGAGCCGCCCGACATGGGACCCGGACTGCGGTGCGGCTAGCATACACTTCGCCCAAGACCGGAACCCAGGGGCTCGGGACAGCCGGACCCATGCTGCCCATGGATGCACACACAGGTCCTGCGATCGCCATACCGGAGCCAAGCGAGGTCCGACCCAGACCCCAGTGCAGCTAGCGCAGACATCGCCCAGGACCAGAGCCCAGGGTCCACATACGGACGGCTGCTGCACCATACAGGACACAACCCCCGGTCTCGGGGACGGACAGTTCCCGAGTGAGCAGATGACAGCCTCCTGCTTCCCGGCAAGGCTGGCACCCACACCGCTTGTGGCCGGTCACCTGTCTCAAGGGATCACCTTCCCCAAGCCGCCCAAGACGGGACCCCAACCCCGGTGTGGCTAGCATACACGTTGCCCAAGACAGCAGTCCAGCGGCTCGGGACGGCCAGGTGCTGCTCTGCACAGGACAGAACACCCGGCTCCGGGATCGCCAGTCCCCGAGCTGCCAGACAACATCCAAACACATCACGGCACGGCCAGCACCCACGCTGCTCATGGCCGGAAAATCGTGTCTTGGGATTGCCATCCCCAAGCCGCCCGAGATGGGACCCGGACCGCGGTGCAGCTAGCAAACACTTCAGCCGGGAACGGAGCGAAGGGACATGGTACGGCTGGCTCCCACGCTGCCCGTGGATGGATACCCGGGTTCTGGGATTGCCGTCCCTGATCCGCCTGAGGTAGAACCCAGACCCCGTTACGGCAATCACACACACGTCGCCCAAGACTTGAAACAAGGGGCTAGGGTCATCCCGCCCCACGCTGCCTGTGGACAGACACACGGGTTCTGTGATCGCCAACCAGAGCCGCCCAAGGTCCGAACTGACCCTGGTGCATCTAGCAAATACTTCGGCCAGGAACGGAATCCAGGGGTTCGGGATGGATGGCCATCTCTCCTGACAGGATAGGACCCCTGGTCCCCAGTACAGCCAGCCACTGAGTCGGGAGACGACTACCTCCCGCTTCACGGCACGGCCGGTACCCATGCCGCTCATGGTCGGATGCCCGGGTCCTGGGATCGCCTTCACTGAGCCGGCCGAGATGGCACCCGGACCCCGGTGTGGCTAGCATACATGTCGCCCAAGACAGCAGTCCAGTGGCTCGGTACGGCCGTGCACCGCTCCGCACGGGACAAAACACTCCCGGCTGCAGGATGGCCAGTCCCCGAGCCAGCGGACGACAAACTCTTGCTTCACGTCACAGCCGGAAAACACGATCAAGGGCGGACACCTGGGACACAGGACAGCCTGTCCGCATGCCGCCTGACACAATCCGCAGAATTAGGAACCAGCAGTCCCCGTACCTCTCGACAGCAGCAACCCGGTTCAAGGCATGGCAAGCCCCGCGCCAAACACGGCCGCATCTCTGTGCACTTGGATCATGGTCCCCGAGCTACCCGAGGTTCGGCCCCGATCCCCAGTATGTCTAGCACACTTGTCGCCCAAGACCGGAGTCCAGGGGCTCTTCACGGTCGGCTCCCGCGCCTCCAGACGGATATACCCGGGAGCGCGGGACGGTCGTCCGCCGATCCGCACGGGATAGAACCCCCAGTAAACGGGACGGCAAGTCCCAGTAGCGGTGGACACCAGCCTCCTGCTTCACGGCACGGCCGGCCAACATGCCGATCAAGGCCGGACACCCGGGACACGGGTCAGCCTGCCCGCATGCCGTTCAAGGCAGTCCTCAGATTGCGGGACCACTGGTCCCCAAACTGCTCGACAGCAGCATCCCGGCTCAAGGCACGGCAAGCCCCGCAGCGAACGTGGCCAGATCCCCGTGAACTAGGATCCCCGTCCCCGAACCGCCTGAGGTCGGCCCTGGACCCCGGTACATCTAGCGCTCTTGTCGTCCAAGACCAGAGCCCAGGGGCTCAGGACAGCCGGCCGCTGCTCCGCATGGGACCCCGGTCTCCAGGACGGCGAGTCACCAAGCCGGCAGACACCAGCCTCCCGCTTCACGTCACGGCTGGAAAACACACCGATCGAGGCTGGATACCCAGGACACGAGACAGTCTGCCAGCATGCCGCCCGACACAGTCCACAGATTTCGGAACAGCCGGTCCCCGAACGTCTCGACAGCAGCAACCTCGTTCAACGCACGGCAAGCACCACGCCGTATGTGGCCAGATACCTGTGCCATTGGATCGTCGTCTCCGAGACACCCGAGGTTGGCTCTGGACCCCGGTGCGGCTAGCACTATTGTCTCCCAAGACCGGAACCAAGGGGCTCGGGACGGTCTGCTTCCTCGCCTCCAAACGGAGGCACCTGGGAGCTTGGGACGGCTAGCCTCTGCATGGGACTGAACCCCGGCACCGGGATGGCCAGTACATTTACCCTTCCCGTTCCCGTTCCACTTCCCCTTCCTCTTCTCCTTCCCTTTCTCCTTCCCTTTCCCCTTCCCCTTCTCCTTCCCCTTCCCCTTTCCTTTCCCCTTCCTCCTCCCCTTCCTCTAACCCTTTAACCCTTACCCTTATCCATATCTTAACCCTTAACCTTACCCTAAACTAACTGTTACACTAACCCTTAACCTTACCATTACCCTTACACTAAACCTAATTCTCTCACCCTATCCCTCACCCTAACACTCTCACCCTAACCCTAACCTAACCCTAACCCCTAACCCTAAGCCCTAACCCGTAAACATGCTATAACAATTACTCACCTGATAAAGAAGTGCATGCAATAAAGGCACCAAGTACTACATTAGTTTATTCTAACAGATCCTACTGGTCGTTACCTCAAAAAGATGTGCGTACCCCTCGCTACTTGGAAACACATCAGTCCATAGACTCTGATCCACCTAAAGAACTCGGCAACTGACTGAAGGAAAAACAAACCCCAAAGAGCAGCCCAGGCAGAAGGAGCTCTCTAAGGGGATGCCTGGGGCTCATATACCATTTGGCCCCATCCAGCACCCAAACCCAATCACCTGGGGGAGGGGCAAAGCACAAGGAAGTAGGAAGAGAGCAGCACAGCAGCTGTGGTGCTTTTTTTGTGTGACTTTTTTTGAGTGCAGGCAAGAGAACTGGGGTGTTTCTAGAAGCAACAATCCCCATGCTTTTGCTGCAGCTTTGAATATTGAAAGGACAATACAACCAAACAAGTAACTGAAGCTTTTTCATCTGGAATTAGCTCAAACTTTTATTTAGGTATAAAGAAAAATCTAGGAGTAGAACATCTGCTCCATCTGTTCCTCTCTCCCCTTGCCACAGGCAGCTCTGGCTGTTACGTCCCATATTGCATACTGCATTTCAGCTTTAACAAATGAAAACCATTACACTTACCCTAACCCTACCCTAACCCTAACCCTAACCCTAACCCTAACCCTAACCCTAACCCTAACCTTAAACCTTACCCTAAGACTTACCCTTACCCTAACTGTTAAGTCTACCCTTAGCCTTACCCGAAGACTTACCCTTACCCTAACCCATACCCTAATCTTGACCCTTGCCCTAACCCTTACCCTTACCCTAACCTTTACCCTAACTTACCCTTATGCTAACCGTTAAGCTTACCCCAAGCCTAACCCTTACCCTAACCCTTACCCTTGACCTAACCCTTACCATTGACCTTACCCTTACCCTTACCGTTACCCTTACCCTTACTATAAACCTTCCCCTTACACTTACCCTAACCTTTACCCTCACCCTCACCCTCACCCTTACCCTTACCCTAACCCTTAATCTAACCCATACTCTTTCTCTTTCCCTTACTGTTACCCTAACCCTTACCCATACCCTAAGCCTAATACTCTCATCCATTCCCTAACACTAACCCTAATACTCTCACCCTAACCCTAATCCAACCCTAACCTGAACCTGAACCCGAACCCTAACACTAACCCTAACCCGAACCCTAACCTGTAACCCTCTAACCGTAATCCTAACCCTAACCTTCTAACCCTAACCCTAACCCCTAACCTTAACCCCTAACCCTCATCCTAAACCCTAACCCTATCCCCAGCCCTAGCCCCTAACCCTAGTTCCTGAGAACTACGTCTCCCAGTATGCTCTGGGCACTCAACATAGCCTCCCGGAAGTCCTGAATCCAAGAACTACATTTCCCAGCATGCTCTGGGAACGCAACATGGCCTCACAGACGTCCAGAGTCCCGAGAACTACATCTCCCGGAATGCTCTGGGCACCCAACATGGCCTCCCAGTGCCGGAAAACTACACCTACCAGCATTCCCCGGACAGCCGGCATGGCCAATCACAGGCCGAGTGCTCGAGAACTACATTTACCAGCACTCGCTGTAACCCTAGCCCTTACCGCCCTTACAAAAAAGCCTCAAGCCCTAACCCTAAAAAGAACTCGAAACCCCTACAGACCTAACCCAAACTATTTACCACACTAAACCCCTGAAGACCTATGCCTAAAATCCCTAACCCAAAAACTTAGGACGCTCAAAACCCAAACCCATAAATTAAGATGCTCAAAACCCAAACCCAACCCAAAACGTTAGGATGCTCAAAGCCCTAACGCAAAACGTTAGGATGCTCAAAGCCCTAATGCAAAATGTTAGGATGCTCAAAGCCCTAACGCAAAACATTAGGATGCTCCAAACCCTATCCCAAAAACTTAGGATTCTCCAAACCCTATCCCGAAATCATTAGGACACTCTAAACCCTACCCCAAAAACAGTAGGACACTCAAAGCCCTAACGCAAAAAGGTTAGGAAGCTCCAAACCCTATCCCAAAAACTTAGGACGCTCAAAACCCTATCCCGAAAACATTAAGATGCTCAAAAGCCAAACCCCCAAAATTAAGATACTCATACCCTTGGAGAACCTAATCTGAAAAAAAAAATAAAATAAAAATTAAGATCTTAAAACCCTAACCGTAAATAACTGACCAAAAATAAAACTCTAAGACCCTAACCCTAAAAAACATATCAACACTACAACCCAAAAAACTCTAAAACTCTAACACGCTAACACTGAAACCCTTAAAACCCTAACCCTCAAATCCTTAAAATCCTAACCATTAAAACTCCAACCCAAAAAACTTAAAATCCTAAACATAAACCCTGAAAACTCTTACCCTGAAACCCAACCCTAGCACCCTATCCCTGAAACCTTAAAACCGTGAATCAATCTGTAGCCAATAACATAGGCTAAATTGCGGATCTCAGTACAGTAGCATTTTTATTCAAGATTACAATGGCAGACATCCCGCAAGCAGGAGGGTGCCTACTAATTCCATACACAGTTTATACACTTTCTTTTTTCTGCCGAGGACCGGGACCCTCCCCTGTTTCCCCATTAACTGTGCTATTCAAGGTTCATAATCTGGTGCTTCACAGAAAATACACAGCTGCTGGCCTGTTACAAGTCACATTTCTTTTGAGGTTTTTACTCTTTGAGGTGGTGATGTTTCTTACAACGTGATTTCCACCTAATTGCTGTAAGGATTCTGGCTGTCTGCATTTTACAAGGTTGTCTGTTATTATAAATAATAAACCTCCCAAATAGGATTACAATCAAAGTTTACAATTCATTAAACGAATAGAGGTAAGCAAACAGCGCTGGGTGTGCCGGGAGTCTCTGCTCCACCAAGACGCACACCAGTTATACACCAGTTACCTCCCTTAAGGGATACAGAGAAGCTCTCTCAGATATGGCAGTCCTACTTCTCATGCATGCAGCCGGAGGTCGGTCTAATTCTGGTGCTGTTGGTGGTGGAAGCTGGGGCAACGGTGGTACTGGTGGAGATATCACAGCCACCGGAGGGGGAGCCACTGGGGGTGGACTGTTAGGATATGGAGGTGGTAGCTTATCCAACAGCTCACGTTTATCTTCTTTTTTTTTTTCCTGTTCTTCAAATTTCTTATCTGCTTTTAGTGTAAATATTGAGGCTGGAAAAGGACATGAAGTCCTCCTGATACAGAATCCTGCATAATCACTTTCTTCCTGGCTAAAAGGTTCCTTTGAATTAACATGGATATTTAAGGCCTGGCAAATCCAGTCTTTGAAGGATCCAAAAACAGGCCAAAAGACATGTAGTCTTAAAGGCTCCTTTGGCCATTCTGTCACACAATACTGGACCATTTTTTATTTACTGTTTCCTTTTCTGGGGCCCCTATAATTCCAATTTCTAGTCATTATTCCTAATGGACTTTCTGGTGGTATGACTGGTAATTTGCTCCCTTTCTTCTGGTCCCTGGTCTTCGATTTTGTCTGACCCATCTCGGAATTTTACTATGGCAATTCCCACAGCCCTTGGTTACCTTAGTAAGAGCGTCTTGCAAAGGGTTTAGGACCTATCACCCACCCACAAATCCTATAGGAATCGCTTCGGTCCTTCACCAGTCAAGTCCCTCGCGGGAGATTGGAACCGCAGTTAGAAGAGCTCCACAATCGCTTTGGAACTAAGTTCCATCTCAGTCACACTCTTACACACACAGGCAACCGAATCCCACCCAAACAAACGGTATACGCTTTAAATGCTTACGACTCCGTCGTCGTCCTTCGGATCTTCACACGCAGAATTACGGGCAAAATATAGTGCTGCAGCTGGCAAGGGAGCTAAAAAAAAAAAAAAATCAAGAACTTTGCTTACCTTTATTCAAGTTCAAGATGCTATTAGTCCTGACCCGACTCGAACAGCAGCCACCAAATGGTGGGGGTGCCTCTCCTAGATCAAATCAGAATTCAGGAACCAAAGCCCTCCCGGACAAGGCCCCACTTGTAATAAATGACAGGGTCCCAAATAGGATTGCAATTAAAGTTTACAATTTATTAAATGAATAGAGGTAAGCAAGCAGCGCTGGGTGCGCCGGGAGTCTCTGCTCCACCAAGACGCACACAAGTTACAGCAGGCGGCCGGTTTTTATGCTCCTAGGCTAATACATATTCCTTACTGTAATACACAATAAATGTTTGTTCATTGTCTTTTGTATTATAAAACAAGGAGTTCCGTTTGAGAAGCAGGAGTTGCAAAAGCTCCCTGCTGAAGTAAGATGTATAATACTTGGCTAGACACTATGAAAATTCTTTTGCTTAATGTAACAAAAAAGAGAACCCCCTCCCCTTCTCTCCTTCTGCATCTCAGTTGCCTCTTTTGTTCAAAGACACTGCTGCAAAGTTCATGTAACCATCTCCTGATAAGTTGCTAAACTAGTGTATCAACATCCTGCATTCCTGTCTCACACTGGGCCAACATGACCAAATAAAAAAAAGAAGTTGAACCACAACGCCGAGGAAGACTACGGCCTTCATCTTCACAACCACCAGAGGGACAGAGACGACCCCCTAGCAACAGTGCGCGCAGTCACAGAATATACCAGGATGTGCTGTGTAATCCCGGAATTACCAAGATATAAAAAGGGACCCTGGCGGGGGTGAGGTGCGCGCCGTTGGTGGAGCCGAGACTCCCCGGCCGCCCAGCGCTGTTTTGCTTGCTGTTCGCTTACTCAATAAATTCCTTTCTATTATTAATGCAATGCTCTCTGAAAATTAATTAAGGGGGCAACTTATAACAAATTTGGTGCCGTGACTCGGATGAAGGCAATCTGATTGAAAGACCTTCGGAGGGGGCGCCCCGCTGATTTCAGCGGCCTTTGCTAGGACTGCTTTCATTCAAATCCTTCACCGACGAACCCTAAATTCGGCAGCAAGCAAATAAAGCCGGCAACCCCTAGTAATCTTTGTGCACGAAGACCGAACGAAGACTCAGGAGTGAGTAAGTATAGGCCAGTGATCCGTTCGGTTGGGGTTGGGTATCCTGGAGCGTGTCGCTGTGAGACATCCAATTGCGGATGAAGCGAGTGCGGACCCCTCGGTAGTGCGGTTCCCACATCCCGTGAGGGACTGGGCCACGAAAAGGGGGAAGCGATTTGTGTGTGTGTGTGAAGGCGCTCTAGAAGATGGGACAGAAGAAGAGTAAGCCTTCTGGTCCCATGGGCGGGGTAACATCTGATGTTAGGTTACCCCGGGATTAATTATTAAAAATTGGGAGGATTCCCCTTTTAGGCGGGGAAGGAATAAAGTAAAAATGATACATCATTGTGTTGAAGTTTGGGGTGGTAAACAGATTTGAGGAGACCACCTTTACTGGCCTGTATTTGGGTCCTTTGAAGATTGGGTTTGCCAGGCCCTAAATATTTATGTAAACTCAAAAGAACCTTTTAGTTTGGAAGAAAGTGAATATGCACATTTGTGGATCAGCTCGGAAACTCGAGCCAATTTATATCCTCTAAAAGAAAAAGGAGGGGATGGGAGGCACAAAATAAACCGAGAATTAGAGATTCCAGCCCCACTGCCTCCCTATATTCCACCACCCCCACCTGCAGCCCCTCCGACTCCCGGGCTTCCTAATCTGCAACCCTGGGGAGACTCTGATAGCAACTCTGATTCTAGCACTCAGGGACCAGTGACTAGGAATATGTGGCAGTCCCCATTAACTCCGGGGACGTCTGTGATTTTAAGAAAGAGGGTAAGCGAGCTTTAATGGCAACTGGCATAATGTTTGCAGCTGCTGAGGAATAATTCTAACTGGAATAATAACTGCACATTGTATATTGTATATATAAAAGCCCGGGCATTTTTGTTAAAGTGTTCTTTTATACATATGTTAATATGTTAATATGTAAATATAAGAACTGCCATTGAGGTGTATGTCTAAGGGAACAAAATTTGCCCAGGCATATTATCTTCTCATCAGGTTTAAATGTCCCCAGTGTAATTGTCTACAGGCAGTTAATTTACAGTGGTTTGATTTTACTTGTGTATCTGTATATTGTGGATTTTGGAGGGATTGGGATTGACTAGTAAAGAGCTTCTAGGAAAACGGTGGAATATTAACCACTGTAGATTACAATAGGAAAAGTTCAAAGCAAAGAAATCCCGAGGAAAAGCCTCCTAGGATGTATACTAACACATTGGAGGGATATAGTGGGCTGAGAGGGTACAGAGAGTAAAAGAACCCTTATCAAATATTGTAATCAGTGGTGGCCACTTTATAAACTAGAGGATGGAGTGGAGTGGCCCCTAAATGGAACTACTAATTATAACACCATATTACAGTCAATGTTGTTTTTGTGGAAAGAAGGAAAACAGGATGAAATGTTGTATATTGATGTTGTTTCTGCATCTTGGAGGGAAAAGGTACGGAATTAAGTTGGCCCCTGACTGAGCCTTTGATGTCGGCATTAGAAAAGTAAAGGCTAGAGAAAGATAAAGGAAGTGTTAAAAGGTTTGTTGAAAGTGTTAAAGGTATTCGAAGTTGAATGAGCAGGGAAAGGTGATGTAGGCATTATCTAAGTAACAGTCTAGAAGTTTTGGTATATTTGCATATTTGCTGTGGTGTTTGTTCAGTTTCCCAAGCATCGGGGAGGGGGGAACAGCCTGCTCCACCAGGGGCCTCTCCAGCGGCCGCAGAGGGGCTTCGGCTCCAGTGCCTGGAGCGCCTCCTCCCCCTCCTTCTGCACTGACTTTGGTGTCTGCGGTGGGGTTTCTTGCTCTCCCAACTGCTGTTGAGCAGCAGGATTTTGTTTGTTTCTTTGTTTGTTTGTTTTCGTGGATGTGCTCTCACAGAGGCACGGACTGTGTTGCTATGGCTTGGCTCTGGGCAGCAGTGGGCCCCTTTAGGGCCAGATGAAATTGTCCCTTATCTACCATGGGGAGGTGTGTGGGTTTTTTTTTTGTTTGTTTTTCTTTGTTTTGTTTTTTCACGGGGGCTGCCACTGCAGTTTCGCACCCCCACACCCCTCACACCCCCCAAACCTTGCCATCAAACCCAATACACTGGAGCAGCTAAGTCATTACTGACTTGTAAAGCATCAGGGATTAAATTAACCAATGAAACCCTAAATGTGATGGGGGTAGAAGGGACTGGGATAATAGTGCCACTTTTGGGGAATACTAAGCTGAGACCAGGGGATAAAATGATCACTGGGCAATTATTGTATGTACCCAAGGCAGAGACTAACTTGTTGGGAAGGGATTTGATGACTAAATTGGGCATTCAACTAGTAAATTGTTAGACTGGAATAACAGTGTTATTAATGGAGTGCTCTCTGGCCCTGAGAGCAAACGTACATGTATATTCACCTCTGACTGGAAAGACCTGAAATGAAATGGGGGTGGAAGCAACAATATAGGTGGACAATTTTACCTCAGGGGTTTACAGGGCCACCTATCTATTTGGGTAAATTCTAAAAAAGATTTTGGGGCAATTACAACCTCCCAAGGAGGTATTATTGTTACAAATATGTGGATCATTTTAAGGAAAATCGATACTCCCTGATGGGAGAGAAATGCTGAATAAAGTGATAATGAGGCAAATATTAACTGTTTTACATCAGAAGAGTCATTGGGAGGTGCAAGCAATGTGTGATGTTGTTCTAAGAAAGCATGTCTGTGTAGGAATATATACTTTAGGGAAGCACAGATGCAGAGGATGTACTATATGTCAAAGGGTAAATAAAATGGTCTTCTGTAACCTATCTAGAGGGGGACGGGAGCCAGGGCTTTGACCTTTCCAAAGTATACAGGTAGGCTTTACTGAGTTACTTGTTTGTCCTAATTGACCACGTGACTGAATGGGTGTAAAGTTTTACTGCAAGGATTAAAGCAGGCCTTAGAGATTGAGTGGGATTTTCACAGCCCTTGGCACCCCTCCTCTTCTGGAAAGGTAGAGCGAATGAATGGTGAAATTAAGAAACAACTAACAAAACTTGTGCTGGAAACTAAGGCTTTTTGGGTAAAATGCTTACCCCTTGCACTGTTAAACATATGGATGCAGCCCAGAACTGATGTAGGAATTTCTCCTTTTGAAATACTATATGACTCGGAATTGCCACTTGATCACCCTCAATTCTAATTAAGACTTGGAAAGAGACTTTTTTAACACCACTATGGGGAAGGCCCCTATGTTGTTTTGCTTACCACAGAAACGGCTATTTGAACTGCGCAGAAAGGATGGACGCATGCCAGCCGTGTGAAAGGACCAGTCCGGGAAGGTAAAAGGGAGGCAGCTCCAGGCCCTGACGACTTGAAGCTGACACTAAGACGGACTCGATAAGTATTGTATATTATCTGTGTATCGTGGGAAGGGGAGGAGGCCCTGTTTCGAAGGCTCCCTGGTAGGTTCCCCTGAAGAACACTGCTGCTGCCAAGAAGAACCGATACCTTGTAGTTCGCTGCAACCAAACTGACAAGCGAGGCAGAGAAGTGAAAACGGTGGGGGACGGAGGGGCCGACAATTTAGATGGGCTCCGACCACCTCCTACGATACATGGGAGTCAGTATCATCGTTTTGGTCAGCTATGGGTCTGCGCATCCCCACCAGCCTTTTAAATGGAGCTTAATCAGATGGGAGGATCAATTCATCATCCAGCAAACAACGACAGCGGGTGCTCCCAGTTTCCGCATCACATTATGTGACCTGGCGTCAGTGCAGCCATGCTTTAACCGATCAGGATTTTATTTCTGCCCAAGTTCTAACCCAGGAAAAGTGTACTGTAATTATCCAAACGCATATTATTGTGCATACTGGGGGTGTGAAACCATTGCTACGGACTGGACACTCGGGGCTGGTCGGAATAAATTCTTACAAGTGGGATATGGGCCGCAAGGTTGTAACTGACAAGTGGATCCCCGTTACAGGTGGCAAGGGCATGGTATAGGGTATACAGGAACCTTCCACGGAAATGAAGAAATTTGCAAGGTTCTATATATAAATATAACAAACTTGGACGATACTAGCTGGGTACTAGGAAAAATGTCAGATTTTACGAACACGGAACAGATAGGGGAGGACTCATACTAATAAAAAGGAGGATGCTGATAGGCTCAGGCAGTAGGACCAAATGAGGTATTGTCAGAAAATGTCCAGGGAATCCAGCCTGTGGAAAATACTACAGTGCCAACCCTCGGCAGCCCTACAAGCTCAGGTAAAGCTGAGAATGATAACATAGTTGAGAATAACATATGGGGGGGTCATGAATGCCAGCTACCAATTATTAAACAAAACAAGCCCAAATGTAACAAAACACTGTTGATTATGCTTTAGTATAAGGCCTTCATATTATGATGCTATTGGGGATCCTGGGGAGCCCACCCGCACAAACAAGAACAGCCCTCTACATTGCAGTTGGGGAAAAGACATAAGGGTAACACTAACACAAGTCACTGGAGGTGGTAGGTGTGTGGGCACGGTTCCTAGTGGGAAGTGTCACCTATGTAATACCATGGAGAATGGAAAACAATCAACCGAGTGGCTAATCCCAGCCAACAATGCTAGGTGGGTTTGTTCGTGAGTGGGCGTAACTCCTTGTCTATCACTAAAACTCTTTAATGCGTCTCGTGATTTTTGTATACAGGTGATAATTATACCAAGGATTCTATACCACCCTGAGGATTGTATGTATACCCAGCACACAGTGGCAAGTTATCATCTGGAAAGACGGGAACCATTCACGGCTCTAAATTTGGCCACCCTAATAATCCTGGGAGGAGCTGGAGTGGGGACCAGGGTAGCCTCATTGGTTAAACAAAATCAAGAATTTACTTCCTTACGCATTGCTGTGGACGAGGACCTGACACAAATTGAACAATCCATCTCAGCCCTGGAAAATCTATCAGGTCACTTTCAGAGGTAGTGTTACAAAATCGTAGGGGATTAGATTTTTTTTTTTTTTTTTTTTTACAACAGGACGGGCTGTTTGCAGCTCTGAAAGAGGAATGCTGTGTATGCTGATCACACTGGAGTGGTAAGAGATACAATGGCAAGACCCAGGGAAGGGTTGAAAAAAAAAAAAAAAAAAAAAAAAAGGAAACGGGAGAATGAAGCCTGACAGAGCTGGTACGAATCTTGGTTTAATTATTCACCTTGGCTTACTACTTTATTATCAACAATAGCAGGACCTTTGTTGTTATTAATAATAGCACTAACTTTTGGACCATGTATTTTTAATAAATTGATTGCGATTGTAAAGGGATGTTTAGAAGCGGCACATCTAATGCTCATACATGCCAAATACGAGCCAATAAGTACCAACGAAGGAATCGAGGAAACATTAGTTCTTAATAGCCAGGCATTGCAGAGCTTCAATCAACAAAATGAGTAACTAAAAGAAAAAGGAGGGATTGTAATACACAATAAATGTTTGTTCAGTGAGCGATGAACAGACGTAGCGGGTACTTTAGGGGTGCAGTTGTCACTGCAGTTACTTAACTACACAAAATACAGTAAAAATCCTGTTTATATTTCAGAGGTGTTGTAGCTGGCCTAAGAGAGCAGATGGAATCATCTGCCTCGAGGGCAGGTGAGAGAGCAGAGGTAAGGGAGCAGATGAGAGTAACTGTCCTAGTTGTGCTGTGGCTTTGGATGCTGCTTCAGCTTATGCTTTTCTTTCTCATTCGCAGGTGTCTCGCACAGGCTCAGAGGGGCCAAACTGCACTCTGAAGAGCAGCACGAGAAGGGCAGGCTGGTCAAGAGCTGGGTTGGAGCAGAATGGCCAAGTAGCACAAAGTGACTATGAAAAGTGTCCGTCTTGCTTTGCGGGTGCCGTGGCAGGCTCTCCACAGAAGTGGCTGAGGATTTGAGATAAGGCCAGAGAGTGACAAGGAGCGGCACGTGCAGGGATGGTTTCCAAGCGCTGTGGTGGCTTTCTCTTCTGTTCATCAGGTGCCACAGGCAAGGTGGGTTGTAACATCAGTCTTTATAATCACAGGAAAGCAGGCCACTTGAATGCCACAGAGCATCTGAGAAGGATGTTCTAGCAGAAAAAGCTTGTCTGGCACAGCAGAGCCTGATGGCAGTGTGTTTCCTCAGGTGAAGAGGTGCCTGAAGCCCCATCCTATCTAGCCTGCACACACTTATCTGAGAATGAAAGCTGCTTTCCAGTAATTCAGAAAGACAAGTTACATCTCAGCCTTGAGCATCTTGGGCTTTTGCCTGGGCTTTTGAGCCTGTCTGTAACATTTGGCACCAGCACTAATACTTTTTTTGGTGTATGTTTAATGTTTGGGGCCTGTGTCTGGGATTTGGGACCTGACTCGAACCAGTGGGGCTTTGTCCTGGGTTTTTGTGCCTGCCTGTAGAGTTCAGGGCCTGTGATTAGGCTTTTGGGGTCTGTGTCTGGGGGTTGGGGGGTTGGGGCCAGTGTCTGGGGGTGAGAGGGGAGCTGCTTGTAGACCATTGGGGCCAGTGTTGAGGGGGTTGGGAGCTGATTGTACACCTTTGGGGAGTGCCTCTGGGTGTCTGTGTCTGTGGGGGGGTGTTAGGAGCTTCTTGTACACTGTAGGGGTCTGCATCTGTGGGGGAGGATTGGGAGCTACTTGTACACTCTAGGTGTCTGCATTGGGGCCGGGGGGGGGGGAGGGGTTGGAGCTGGTTGAGCACTGTAGGTAGTGTAATACACCATAAAAGTTTGTTCATTGTCTTTTGTATTATAAAAACAAGGAGTTCTGTTTGAGGAGCGGGAGTTGCGAAAGCTCCCTGCTGAAGTAAGGAGCTGTATAATGCTTGGCTAGACACTATGAAAATTCTTTTGCTTAATGTAACAAAAAAGAGAACCCCCTCCCCTTCTCTCCTTCTGCATCTCAGTTGCCTCTTTTGTTCAAAGACACTGCTGCAAAGCTCATGTAACCATCTCCTGACAAGTTGCTAAACTAGTGTATCAACATCCTGCCTTCCTGTCTCACACTGGGCCAACATGACCAAATAATAAAAGAAGTTGAACCACAACGCTGAGGAAGACTACGGCCTTCATCTTCACAACCACCAGAGGGACAGAGACGACCCCCTAGCAACAGTGCGCGCAGTCACAGAATATACCAGGATGTGCTGCGTAATCCCAGAATTACCAAGATATAAAAAGGGACCCTGGCGGGGGTGAGGTGCGCGCCGTTGGTGGAGCCGAGACTCCCCGGCTGCCCAGCGCTGTTTTGCTTGCTGTTGCTTACTCAATAAATTCCTTTCTATTATTAATGCAATGCTCTCTGAAAATTAATTAAGGGGGCAACTTATAACACTTACTACTTCTAGAAAAGGCAGGGTTATTATAATTAGTTCCCAGAATCCAAACCCTCCCACTGGTGCATGCATGATCCCTTTACCCTGAAATCCTTATTCCCCTTAAACCTAACAACTCTAACCACAACCCTAACCCTTATTATCAACCCCCAAGCGCTAATGACACTGACCTTAATCCAAACCCCAAACTGCCCCTAACCCCAGACAACCAACAATGAAACACAGACACAAAGATGGAAACTACAAAAAAGGCAAAACCCTGGATACAGGCCCCAAATCACAAACATGCGACCAAAACACTACAGAAAAGCCCCAGATGCAGGCCCCAAACGCTACAGCTAGGCCTCAAAATCTCAAGATGCATCCCAAAGCAAAAATGCAGACCCCAAACGTTACAGAAAAGCCCCCACACCTGGGCTGCAGAAGTCTACAAGCAGGCCCCAAACTGCCAACAGAAGCAGGCACCAACCACACCAAATGCAGACCCCAACTGCCCACAAGCAGCTCCTATCCCACCACCCCCTCCCAGGAACTGGACTCCACCCAGACACTGGCCCAAGACCCAGCCCCCCCCCCAGACACAGGTTCCAAAGGTGTACAAGCAGCTCACAACCCGCCCCTTCAGAGACAGGTCCCAACCCCCCGCCCCCTCCAAGACATGGGACGCAGAGGTGTACAACCAACTCCCAACTCCCTCCCCCTCAAAGGGAGGCCCCAAAGACCCCCAAATGGAGGCCCCTAGAGTGTACAAGCACCTCCGAACTCCCCCAGGCACAGACACCCACCCCCCCAAACACAGGCCACAAAGGTGTATAAACAGCCCAGACCCCCCTCCGAGACCCAGACCCCTAAAGTGTAAAAGCAGCTCCCAACCACCCACAGATGCAGGCCCCAACCCCTCTCAAAAGAGAGGCACCTAGAATGTATGAGCAGCTCCCAACCCCCCAGAACATAGGTCCAAAAGTGTACAAGCAGCTCCCAACCGCCATCAAATACAGGCCCAAAAAGTGTACAAGTAGCTCCACCCCCCCCGCCCAGAGACAGGCCCCAAAGGTGTACAACCAGTTCCCAACCCCTGCAAGGGAGACCCCTACACTGTACAAACAGCTCCCAATCCACCCCAACGCAGGCTCCTACAGTGTACAACCAACTCCCAACCCCCCCGAGACATGGGCCCCAACCCCCCCGACATGCAGGCACCAAGCCCCCCCAGAAATAAGCCCCAAAGTTGTACAAGCAGCTCCCAACCACCCCCAGATTCACGCTCCAAATTCTACAAGCTGACCCCAACCCCCGCAGACACAGCTCCCTATATTGTATAAGCAGCTCCCAACCCTCCAAAATGCAGGCCCCAACCCCCCCCCCCCCCCCCTCCAGGCCCTAAAGGTGTACAAACAGCTCCCAAGATCCCCCAGACACAGGTCCCTACAGTGTACAAGCAGATCCCAACCCCGCTGCAGATAGATGCCTGCATTGTACAAGCAGTTCCCAACCCCCCCAGATGCAGGCCCCAACCCCTCCCAGACACAGGCCCCAAAGGTATACAAGCAGATCCCATCTCTACTCCAAAAGCAGGCCCCTACACTGTTCAAGCAGCTCCGAATCCTCCCCCCAGCATAAACCCCTACAGTGTACAAGCACCTCTCAACCCCCTCCAGATGCAGATCCCTACATTGTACAAGCAGTTCCCAACACCTCCCCCCAAATGCAGCCACCTACCATGTTCAAGCAGCTTCCAACCCTCCACCAAAGGCAGGCAGGCCCCAAAGGTGTACAACCAGCTCCCAACACCCCTGAGACACAGGCCCCAACACCCCCTCAGACACAGGGCCCCAAATTCTACAAGCAGCTCCCAACACCCACAAGGCAGGCCCCCTACCCTATATAAGAAGCTCCCAACCCCCCCCCACCCTGAGGGAGGCCCCAAGCCCCCCGAAACACAGGCCCCTACAGTGTACAAGCAGCTCCCAGCCACCCCCAAATCCTGGCCCCAAAGTTGTACAAACAGCTCCCAACCCCTGCAGAAACAGATTCCTACATTGTACAAGCAGTTCCCAACCCCCTAGACACAGGCACTGACCCCCCACAGACACAGGCCCCAAAGGTGTACAACCACCTCAAAATTCCCCCCAACGCAGGCCCTTACAGTGCACCAGCAACTCCAAACCCCCCACCCAGAGGCAGGCTCCAACCCCCCATGGACACAAGCCCCAGAGGTGTGCAACCATCTCACAAACCCCTGAGACACAGGACTCAAGCCCGCCCCCCTCCAGACACAGGCCCCTACAGTATACAAGCAGCTCCCAACACCCCCCAGATGCAGGCCCCAAAGGTGTACAAACAGCCCCAACCCTCCCTCAAGATGCAGGCCCCTACAGTGTACAAGCAGCTCCCAACCACCCCCAGATGCAGGCCCCAAAGGTGTACAAACAGCCCCAACCCTCCCTCAAGATGCAGGCCCCTACAGTGTACAAGCAGCTCCCACCCCTCCCCCAGACGCAGGCCCACAAGCCCCCCCAAACACAGGCCCCTACAGTACACAACCAGCACCCAAACCCTAACCCCAATGCCAGCCCCAAAGGTGTAGAAGCAGCTCCAAACCCACCCCCCTCCCTCCCAACCCAGGCTTCAACAGTGTACAAGCAACTCCCAACCCCCCCCACCCCCCCCAAGGCTCCAAAGGAACACAAAGAGCTCCCACCCCTCCCCCAGATGCAGGTCCCAACCCCCCCCAGAAGCAGGCCCCTACCTGTTATAAATTGCCCCCTTAATTTTTCAGAGAGCATTGTATTAACCATAGAATGGAATTCACTGAGTAAGCCAACAGCAAGCAAAACAGCGCTGGGCGGCTGGGGAGTCTCGGCTCCGCCAACATCGCGCACCTCACCCCCACCAGGGTCCCTTTTTATATCTTGGTAATTCTGGGATTACGCAGCACATCCTGGTATATTCTGTGACTGCGTGCACTGTTGCTAGGGGGTCGTCTCTGTCCCTCTGGTGGTTGTGAAGATGAAGGCCGTAGACACTCTAGGGGCCTCCATTTGGGGGTCTTTGGGGCCTCCCTTTGAGGGGGAGGGAGTTGGGAGTTGGTTGTACACCTCTGCGTCCCATGTCTTGGAGGGGGCGGCGGGTTGGGACCTGTCTCTGAAGGGGCGGGTTGTGAGCTGCTTGTACACCTTTGGAACCTGTGTCTGGGGGGGGGGCTGGGTCTTGGGCCAGTGTCTGGGTGGAGTCCAGTTCCTGGGAGGGGGTGGTGGGATAGGAGCTGCTTGTGGGCAGTTGGGGTCTGCATTTGGTGTGGTTGGTGCCTGCTTCTGTTGGCAGTTTGGGGCCTGCTTGTAGACTTCTGCAGCCCAGGTGTGGGGGCTTTTCTGTAACGTTTGGGGTCTGCATTTTTGCTTTGGGATGCATCTTGAGATTTTGAGGCCTAGCTGTAGCGTTTGGGGGCTGCATTTGGGGCTTTTCTGTAGTGTTTTGGTCGCATGTTTGTGATTTGGGGCCTGTATCCAGGGTTTTGCCTTTTTTGTAGTTTCCATCTTTGTGTCTGTGTTTCATTGTTGGTTGTCTGGGGTTAGGGGCAGTTTGGGGTTTGGATTAAGGTCAGTGTCATTAGCGCTTGGGGGTTGATAATAAGGGTTAGGGTTGTGGTTAGAGTTGTTAGGTTTAAGGGGAATAAGGATTTCAGGGTAAAGGGATCATGCATGCACCAGTGGGAGGGTTTGGATTCTGGGAACTAATTATAATAACCCTGCCTTTTCTAGAAGTAGTAAGTGTTATAAGTTGCCCCCTTAATTAATTTTCAGAGAGCATTGCATTAATAATAGAAAGGAATTTATTGAGTAAGCAACAGCAAGCAAAACAGCGCTGGGCAGCCGGGGAGTCTCGGCTCCACCAACGGCGCGCACCTCACCCCCGCCAGGGTCCCTTTTTATATCTTGGTAATTCTGGGATTACGCAGCACATCCTGGTATATTCTGTGACTGCGCGCACTGTTGCTAGGGGGTCGTCTCTGTCCCTCTGGTGGTTGTGAAGATGAAGGCCGTAGTCTTCCTCAGCGTTGTGGTTCAACTTCTTTTATTATTTGGTCATGTTGGCCCAGTGTGAGACAGGAAGGCAGGATGTTGATACACTAGTTTAGCAACTTGTCAGGAGATGGTTACATGAGCTTTGCAGCAGTGTCTTTGAACAAAAGAGGCAACTGAGATGCAGAAGGAGAGAAGGGGAGGGGGTTCTCTTTTTGTTACATTAAGCAAAAGAATTTTCATAGTGTCTAGCCAAGCATTATACAGCTCCTTACTTCAGCAGGGAGCTTTCGCAACTCCCGCTCCTCAAACAGAACTCCTTGTTTTTATAATACAAAAGACAATGAACAAACTTTTATGGTGTATTACACTACCTACAGTGCTCAACCAGCTCCAACCCCTCCCCCCCCCCCCGGCCCCAATGCAGACACCTAGAGTGTACAAGTAGCTCCCAATCCTCCCCCACAGATGCAGACCCCTACAGTGTACAAGAAGCTCCTAACACCCCCCCACAGACACAGACACCCAGAGGCACTCCCCAAAGGTGTACAATCAGCTCCCAACCCCCTCAACACTGGCCCCAATGGTCTACAAGCAGCTCCCCTCTCACCCCAGACACTGGCCCCAACCCCCCAACCCCCAGACACAGACCCCAAAAGCCTAATCACAGGCCCTGAACTCTACAGGCAGGCACAAAAACCCAGGACAAAGCCCCACTGGTTCGAGTCAGGTCCCAAATCCAGACACAGGCCCCAAACATTAAACATACACCAAAAAAAGTATTAGTGCTGGTGCCAAATGTTACAGACAGGCTCAAAAGCCCAGGCAAAAGCCCAAGATGCTCAAGGCTGAGATGTAACTTGTCTTTCTGAATTACTGGAAAGCAGCTTTCATTCTCAGATAAGTGTGTGCAGGCTAGATAGGATGGGGCTTCAGGCACCTCTTCACCTGAGGAAACACACTGCCATCAGGCTCTGCTGTGCCAGACAAGCTTTTTCTGCTAGAACATCCTTCTCAGATGCTCTGTGGCATTCAAGTGGCCTGCTTTCCTGTGATTATAAAGACTGATGTTACAACCCACCTTGCCTGTGGCACCTGATGAACAGAAGAGAAAGCCACCACAGCGCTTGGAAACCATCCCTGCACGTGCCGCTCCTTGTCACTCTCTGGCCTTATCTCAAATCCTCAGCCACTTCTGTGGAGAGCCTGCCACGGCACCCGCAAAGCAAGACGGACACTTTTCATAGTCACTTTGTGCTACTTGGCCATTCTGCTCCAACCCAGCTCTTGACCAGCCTGCCCTTCTCGTGCTGCTCTTCAGAGTGCAGTTTGGCCCCTCTGAGCCTGTGCGAGACACCTGCGAATGAGAAAGAAAAGCATAAGCTGAAGCAGCATCCAAAGCCACAGCACAACTAGGACAGTTACTCTCATCTGCTCCCTTACCTCTGCTCTCTCACCTGCCCTCGAGGCAGATGCTTACATCTACCCTCTTCAAACAGCTACAACACCTCTGAAATATAAACAGGATTTTTACTGTATTTTGTGTAGTTAAGTAACTGCAGTGACAACTGCACCCCTAAAGTACCCGCTACATCTGTTCATCGCTCACCTTGCCAAAAGCAGCTCTGGTCAAGTCCCGTGTTGTACACTGTGTTTCAGCTTTAACAAATGAAAACAGTCACAAGACAATCATTCAGCTGCCAGCATAACCACCTATCCCTCAATAACACAAGGGACCCCATTTACAACGTTATCATTTCAAAACAGCAGCCCCCTTGACTCAGCACCTGGAAAGTAGATCAAGCCAGTCACCGAGCTGCCTACCAAGTGTTGGACAGTTCCAGAAGGAGCTCTTTCCTGTGACAGGTGCCTCCTAAGGTTTACACTCTACTGGGGACAGGAAAGAAATAAAAAATTTCAAAACGCCATATCTGTAAGCTTTCAAGATTCAACAGACCTCCTCAAGCACACTGTTCAAGCACTATGTGAGCAGCTGCTCAAAAGCAGCTCAACTCTCCCACCTCCACATCTGCCAAACTCCACAGAGATGACCGTGTCAGCTGCCCTTCAGTACGAACCCAGAGGCAGCCCAGATGTCTTTGCCAAAACAGACAGTACAATGTATTAGTACACCCACGGACTGCCACGTTAGCTATCATCACTAACTGCCAGGCAGGACAGCTCCAGACCAAACACATACACGCCACACACAGGCACGCCACAAACATCACAAACAAAACACAGAACACAAGGCACGAGAAAAAGTGAGCCCCAGAGGAAAGCCCTACAGCAACAGCAAGTCAGAACAGATGCTCTGCAGCAGACCCAAGGAGAGACTCAAATGTCATGACATGTGACTGGAAGCAACTGCCAGAACTGGGATGATGGAGGCATAAAAAGCCTGCCCTTAAGACAAGAGACCAGAAGGATGGGGATTGAAAACCCCATAGGAAGACACTTAGGAAATGAATTCCCAAGCAAGAGCTCCTGATGCGGCCCAGATGACTTCTGCAAGAGTGAGGATGGAAACATGTGATCTGAAACTGAATATGATGCACAAGACCTGGAACAGTTCTGCACTTTAAGCAGCGACTGCAAGACAAGAAGTGCTCCGATCAGAGCCATGATGACAAAACAAGCATTTAGGACCTTTGGCGCAGCTACCAAGTCCCCTGTCTAATCAGTCCAGTGCAAAAAGCAAGGAGGATATCAAGACCCAAGGAGAGCATAACTCAGAACACACACAGCAGAAGCAACACTACAAGACAGATCAACAGAAGGGCACTGTCCTGCCTGCCGCACGCACTCACGCTACAAAATACCCCCTGCTTCTTCTATTAGCCTGGTGACCCAGCCTGAACCACCCTCACCGTGGCATCATGTCTATTCAGCCCGCTGGCTCCCAGCTCCCATTAGCCACCCCAGATATGCAAATACCAGGTGCCACTCAACTTAGCTGTCAGATTGCTGGATGGTAAATTCCCTCCACCTCAAAAAACGCACAGGCACTGAGAGACATCTTAGTCAATTGCCGGGCTCATCATCATCTGCAAAAACAGAGTACCAGCATTCACTAGCATGCCGGCCCTGATGCCCACCTCCTCTGCAATGCTGACTACTACTGGTGCAACATACAGTTGTGCTCACCTGTTCCTCTTCGAGTACCAAGCCCCAACAGTGCAGTCAGTATTACCCACACCACCTGGGAAAACAAAGGGATTAAATGATCGTTGTGTTCTCAACAAATCACCCACCACACTGCTCCTCTATCCCAAACAGCCTCACCTCAGACCCTCAGCAGATTCTGAGCAACGCCTACCACAGCACCACTAAAACAGAGGGGAAGCACTTCAGAGACTTGCCTTACGGGGACCCTTGCTTAGGGACACTGACTGGGCTGACGACCCTCCCGCCTTTCCTCAGCACTCCGGAGAGGATTCACCTCTCCGAGACTGCAAGAAGCAGCCACAAAAGAAAAAAAAGGCAGATCCTCAGGCACCTCACAGGCACAGCCCACCTGCTGCAATACCTCTCTTTCACTAGATCTTCTTATCCACCTGCTCACAACTCCAATGCGGCCGGGACAGGGCGGACCGGCACGGCGCGGCGGCGGTGGCGGGAGGGGCGGCGAGGGGGGGGCGGGCCGGCACCACGCAGCGGCGGAAGGGGGAGGGAAGCGGCGCAGGGCGGGCCAGCCAGAGCAACGCAGTGAGCCATCCCTCCCACCAAACCAGAAACAGTAGTCAAAAACTTCAGAACAGGGACCCCAAACCACATGGAGCCAGGCTCCCAAACGGTACATGAGCACGAACACACACAAGCCAGAGACTGAGGGCCATGATGGCTACCATCAAGAAAAGCAGACAACATCAAGCTCTTGTGATTAAGGAGACGTTAGGGAGGCAAGGGTAATAGACATTGGGGAGGCAAGGACAATTCCCAGACAAGACTGTATATCTCGAAACAAGACACTGGAACTCATGATAAGGAAGCGGCAGACGGACAGAGAAACAAATGTAAGGACTATAAATCTCGAAACTGGACATTGGAATTCATTATAAAGATACAACAAACGGGAGAATTAGCAACAACCAGCTCTCGCAATTAAGAAACATGCCAACTCAGCAGATTCCTGACCAAAGGTGAAAAGTATACTGTGAGGAAGACTCGGGGTCTTCCTCCCAAAGACCCCTGCCTGCAATTCTTGGGAGGCTCTACGCAGGCGCAAGGTGCCAAAAGGCTAATTAGCATGAGAAGCGAGGGAAGGCGGGGATAGGTAATGAATATGTATAGCCGCTTGTAGAATATTGATAGATTGATTGTGTAAATTCAAGACTACTTTCCACTTTAGGTATGCACGATAGGTGGAGAGATCCCCCATGCATCCAGCGCTGCAATAAAGAATATACCACTTAAAGGAATTTCAGCTTCGATCTTTGAATCACTTGAGAGAGATCAGCCTTTCTAAGTCCCAATGAAAGACAAAAACTGCTTCATTACTATCCCCTTGCCAACAATACATTTAAGACCCATGATATGGAGCTCAGCAAGCACTGCAGAAGCCAACAACTATGGGAACAAGACCTGGTAATGGATACTATAGTACACAGAAACAACCATACACCATAGAACACATACTGGAACTGCCCTGACTGGCATACGCTAGGCTGAAAAGGATGAATCCATGGCCTCTTTACCCCGTTGTTACTGGATCCCGTTCCCCTGCTGCAATGATTTAAAAGCCATCCCCATGCACATACCACACACATGCCAAGGTACAACCCCACCCAACACACAGATAGGGCATTTCAAGCCAAACTTAGCTTTAGGGAAGGCTGGAAAGCAGGATTCCTCCCCAAGGCACGCGCAGGCTACATGAAATGGGGCTTCAGACACCTCTTCACCTGAGGAAACACACTGCCATCAGTGTGTTTATTATAAAGACTGATATTACAACCCACCTTGCCTGTGGCACCTGATGAACAGAAGAGAAAGCCACCACAGCGCTTGGAAACCATCCCTGCACGTGCCGCTCCTTGTCACTCTCTGGCCTTATCTCAAATCCTCAGCCACTTCTGTGGAGAGCCTGCCACGGCACCCGCAAAGCAAGACGGACACTTTTCATAGTCACTTTGTGCTACTTGGCCATTCTGCTCCAACCCAGCTCATGACCAGCCCCTCTTCTTACACAGCTCTTCAGAGTGCAGTTTGGCCCCACTGAGCCTGTGCGAGACACCTGTAAAAGAAAAAGAAAAGCATAGGCAGAGGCAGCATCCAAAGCCACAGCACAGCTAGGACAGTTACTCTCATCTGCTCCCTTACTTCTGCCCACTTACCAGCCCCCGAGGCAGATGCTTACATCTACCCTCTTCAAACAGCTACAACACCTCTAAAAGACAAAGAGAGGATGCTTAGAGTAACAGTGAGACCTACAACACAACAACTGCTACATCTGTCCCTTACCCTAACCCTTACACTTATAGATGTCCTGGTTTCAGTTAGAACAGAATTAATTTTCTTCCTAGTAGCTGGTGGAATGCTGTGTTTTGGCTTAGGATGAGAAGAGTGCTGATAACAGCCCGATGTTATCATGCAGTGTCCCAGCATCGGAGCAGCCAGGTGACAAGCTGCTCACCTATACAGCGACCAAAATCTTTTCGCACATCTCGTAACTCACGCTCGTTTAGGCTTCGGGTAGTTACTGTTGATTTTTCAGCATCCTCATCTTCCTCCTCCTGAATCCTTGATGGGCCAGCGTCGTCGTCGTCTCCGTCATCTCTATACCTAGATTTGGCAGAAGACTCTCTGCGTTCTAAACGACCTGAATCTCTATACCATTTTTTCACCTTCTCTACAGGGGCAGCTTGCACTGCTACTGCTCGTTTCTCTGACCTTGTTACAGGGTCTGCCACAGAGGTTGGAATACCCTCTGCAGGGTCAACTTGCATTGCTACAGCTCGTTTCTCTGACCCCGTTACAGGGTCTGCCACAGGGGTTGGAATACCCTCTGCAGGGTCAACTTGCACTGCTACAGCTCGTTTCTCTGACCCAGCCACAGGGTCTGCCACAGGGGTTGAAATACCCTCTGCAGGGTCAACTTGCACTGCTACAGCTCTTTTCTCTGACCCAGCCACAGGAGCTGGAGCAGCTGCAGGAGCTGGAGCAGCTGCAGGAACCGGAGCTGGAGCGGCTGCAGGAACTGGAGTTGGAGCAGTTGCAGGAGCTGGGACTGGAGTAGCGGCAGGAGCTGGAACTGGAGCGGCTGCAGGAGCTGGAACTGGAGCGGCTGCAGGAGCTGGGACTGAAGTGGCTGCAGGAGCTGGAACTGGAGCGGCTGCAGGAGCTGGAACAGGAGTGGCTGAAGAGTCCACCGTAGGGGTCACAGTGGCCGTTGGATCTGTCACGGGGCTTGGAGTGGCCGCAGGGTCTGTCACTAAGTTGATAGCAGTATCAATGGCAGCTTGATAGGCATGAGCCAGGCCCCAGCATGTTACAATGATTTGTGTTACTTTGGAACTGCCAGAATCATGACACCTTTTTTTCAAGCATTCTGCCAGTTTTTGAGGATTTTGCAGTTGTTCAGGGGTGAATTTCCAAAACACTGGGGGTGCCAACTGCTCTAGATGCCTGCCCATATCCTCCCATACTCCCTGCCACCCACAACTATACTGCCTCCGGGCAGATCTCCGGATGAGCTTCCTAAGTAGTTGTTTAACTTTAAGCAGAATCTGAAGTGCATTCAGGAGGCAGAACAACAAGACTATGCTGGTCTGAGTATCCCAAGAATATTCAATACCTTGGAGAGCTATTGTAACAAGCTTGGAGGATAAGAGGGTGGTGAAGGAGGAAGGCAGAGTGATCCAGGATGATACAGGGGTGGTGAAGGAGAAAGGGAGAGTAATCAAGTAAGAAAAAATATCTTCCCCTTTCCCCTCCACAGATTGACTCCCTAATGGAAAAAAACAATAGGTATAATTGCTAATAGTTTCCAAGATACAGTTTCCAAAATACAGAGTCGATGATGTTACTGAGTACAAATACCAAGTTAGAGTCATGACCAGATATCTCATCGTCTCATAAGCCATTGCTACAACACTCAGTACCATAATGATCTGAAACCAGGGCCCGGAGAGGATAAAAAACATGACAGAGAGCAAATACGGAAAATAATGTACTATAATACTCAATTTGGAAAACAGGCACAGCAGAGTTGAGATTAAAGCAATCAGCATTATGACAAGTGACTATTAAGCAGGTCTAATACTTACACCAATTTTAGTTTAACACGCTCTGGTCAGATCTGCCGTTATCTCAACCTTTCGAGCCCCACGTTGGGCGCCAAAAAGACTGTCGTGGTTTAAACTGGCCGGCAGCTAAACACCACGCAGCCGTTCGCTCCCCCTCCCCCTCCCTCTCTGGGACGGGGGAGAGAAATGGAAAGTGAAGCCCGTGAGTTGAGATAAAGACAGTTTAATAAGACAGGAAAATAATAATAACAAAAGTAATAATAATAATAATAATAATAATAATAATAATAATAATACAATGGTGATAATAGGAAAATAATAATAATATGTACAAACAAGTGATGCACAATGCAATTGCTCACCACCCGCTGACCGATGCCCAGCCTAACCGAGCAGTCCGGCCCCCTCCCCCTGGCTAGCCACCCCTATGTATTGTTTAGCCTGACGTCAGATGGTATGGAATACCCCTTTGGCTAGTTTGGGTCACCTGTCCTGGGTCTGTCCCCTCCCAGCTCTTACTGCACCCCCAGCCTGCCTGTTGGCAGGACAGAGCAAAAGGCTGAGGTGTCCTTGGCTTGGTATAAGCACTGCTCTGCAACAATTAAAACATCGGGGTGTTATCAGCACTCTTCTCATCCTAAACCAAAACACAGCATTCCACCAGCTACTAGGAAGAAAATTAATTCTGTTCTAACTGAAACCAGGACAACACTTAACCTAACTATTACCCTTACACTAACCCTTAGCCTTACACTTACCCTTAGGCTAAACCTTACCCTTAACCTGACACTTAAAATTACCCTAAACCTTAACCTTATCCTTACCGTTACCCTTCCCCTAACACTTACTCTTACCCTAACCCTAACCCCAACCCTTACCCTTACCCTTACCCTTATCCTTATCCTTACTCTTACCCTTATCCTAAACCTCACCCTTACCCTTACCCTAACCCTTACACTTACCCTAAACCTTAACCCTAACCTTACCCTAAACCTTACCCTTCAAATTAGCCTTTCCCTAACCCTTACCCTAACTCTTATCCTTCCCCTTACCCTGATCCTTAAACTTACCATAAACCTTACCCTTACCCTTACACTTACCCTAATCATTATCCTTACCCTTACCCTAAACCTTACCCCTACCCTAAACCTTACACTTACTCTAACCCTTACGCTAAACCTTACACTTAACCTTACCCTAAACATCATGCTTACCCTTACCCTAACCCTTAACCTTACCCTTATCCTAACCCTTACTCTTACCCTTACACTTACCCTTACCCTTACCCTTACCCTAACCCTTAACCATACAATTACCCTAACACTTACCCTTATGATTAGCCTTACCCTAACCCTTACCCAAATCCTTACCCTTACCCCTACCCTTACCCTTACCCTTACAATTACCCTAACCCTTACCCCAAACCTTACTCTTATCCTTAATCTAACGCTAACACTTACCCTTGCCATAACCCTAAACCTAGCCCTAGCCATTACCCTTACCCATACCCTAAAACTTACGCTTACCCTAACTGTAATCCTTACACTTACACTTACCCTTACCTAAACCTTACCCTTACCCTTAACTTAACTCTTACCCTTACCCTCTGTCGTGGTTTAACCCGGCTGGCAGCTAAACACCACGCAGCCGTTCGCTCACCCTCCCCCCTCCCTCTCTGGGACGGGGGAGAGAAATGGAAAGTGAAGCCCGTGAGTTGAGATAAAGACAGTTTAATAAGACAGGAAAATAATAATAATAATAATAATAATAATACAATGATGATAATAGTACTACTAATAATAATATGTACAAACAAGTGATGCACAATGCAATTGCTCACCACCCGCTGACCGATGCCCAGCTTAACCCCGAGCAGTCCGGCCCCCTCCCCCCGGCTAGCCACCCCTATATATTGTTTAGCATGACGTCAGATGGTATGGAATACCCCTTTGGCTAGTTCGGGTCACCTGTCCTGGGTCTGTCCCCTCCCAGCTCTTACTGCACCCCCAGCCTGCCTGTTGGCAGGACAGAGCAAAAGGCTGAGGTGTCCTTGGCTTGGTATAAGCACTGCTCTGCAACAATTAAAACATCGGGGTGTTATCAGCACTCTTCTCATCCTAAACCAAAACACAGCATTCCACCAGCTACTAGGAAGAAAATTAATTCTGTTCTAACTGAAACCAGGACACCCTCTAACTTAAACTTGCCCTTACCATTACCCTAACCCTAACCCTTATCCTTACCCTTACCATTACACTTATCCTAAACCTTACACTTATCCTTACACTAAACCTTCCCCTTCCCCTTCACCTTCCCCTTCCTCTTTCCCTTCTCCTTAACCTTACCCTTTACTTACCCTAACCCTTATCAGTCACTTACCCTAAACCTTACCCTTACCCTAATCCTTACCCTTAGAATTACCCTAACCCTTACCCTTACCATAACACTTACCCTTACCCTAAACCTTAACCCGAACCTTACTTTAACCCTTACCCTTACCCAAACACTTATCCTTACGCTTACACTTACCCTAACCCTTACCCTTACCCTTACCCTTACCCTTACCCTTACCCTTACCCTTACCCTTACCCTTACCCTTACCCTTACCCTTACCCTTACCCTTACCCTTACCCTTACCCTTACCCTTACCCTTACACTTCATCTTAACCTAACCCTTACTCGTACCATTTCTCTAACCCTTACCATTACCCTTACCCTTACTCTTACCCTTTCACTTACCCTAAACCCTACTCTTACCCTTACACTTACACTTACCCTTACCCTTCCATTTTCCCATACCCTTTTTCTAACCCTTTCCCTTACCCTAACCCTTACCCTTACCCTTAACCTAACACTTACCCTTACCCTAACCCTTAAACCTACCCTTACCCTAACCCTTAACCTTACCCTAAAACTTAGCCTTACACTAACCCTTAGCCTAACCCTTGTCCTTACACTTACCCTTACCCTAAACCTTACACTTGCCCTTACCCTTACCCTTACCCTAAACCTTACTCTTACCATTACCCTAAAACTTACCCTTGCACTTACCCTATCCCTACCCCTTATCCTTACCCTAACCCTTACCATTACCCTTACCCTAACCCTTATGCTAGCCCTCATGCTTCCCCTTACACTTACCCTAACACTTACCCTTACCTTTACCCTTACTTTTACACTAACTCTTACCCTTACCCTAATCCTTACCCTAACCCTTACCCTTACCCTAACCCTAAACATTAACCTAACCCTTACCCTTATCCTTACCCTAACACTTTTGCTAAACCTTACTCTTACCCTTACCCTTACCCTAACACTAACCCTTACCCTTACTCTTAAGCTTACCCTAAATCTTAATCTTACCCTTACACTTATGCTTACCCTTAACCATTACCCTAACACTTACCCTTAACCCTTACACTTACCCTAACTTACCCTAACTTACTAGCCTTACCCTAACCTTACGCTTACTCTTACCCTAACCCTTACCCTTACACTTATGCTTACCCTAACCCTTACACTTCTCTTACCCTAAGCCTAACCTTTACACTTACCCTTACCCTTACCTTTACCCTAACCCCTACCCTTACCCTTGCTCTAACACTTACCCTTATCCTTACCCTAAACCTTACACTTTCCCTTACTCTTATCCTTAACCGAAACCTAACCCTTACCCTTACCCTAACCCTTCTTACCCTTACCCTCATCCTTATCCTTAATGTTACCCTTCCCCTTAATGTTACCCTTTCCCTTCCCTTACCCTTACTGTTACACTTACCCTTATCCTTGCCCTAGCCCTTTTCCTTACACTTACCCTTACCCTTTACCTTATGCTACCCCTTATTTTACCCTTACCTTTACATTTACCCTAACCCTAACACTTTCCCTTACCCTTAGTCTAACCCTTCCCTTAACCTTACCCTAAACCTAACACTTAACCTAACCCTTAACCTTACCCTAACCCTTATGCTAGCCCTCATGCTTCCCCTTACACTTACCCTAACACTTACACTTACCCTTACCCTTACTTTTACACTAACTCTTACCCTTACCCTAATCCTTACCCTAACCCTTACCCTTACCCTAACGCTAAACATTAACCTAACCCTTACCCTTATCCTTACCCTAACACTTTTGCTAAACCTTACTCTTACTCTTACCCTTACCCTTACCCTAACACTAACCCTTACCCTTACTCTTAAGTTTACCCTAAATCTTAATCTTACCCTTACACTTATGCTGTCCCTTAACCATTACCCTAACACTTACCCTTAACCTAAGCCTTACCCTAACCCTTACACTTCCCTTACCCTGACCCTAAACCTTACGCTTACCCTTACCCTTACCCTAAACCTAACCCTTACCCTCACCCTCACCCTTACCTTTACCCTTACCCTTGCCCTAACACTTACCCTTATCCTTACCCTAACTTTACCCTAATCTTTACCCTTACACTTACCCTTACTCTACATCTTACACTTTCCCTTACTCTTATGCTTAACCGAAACCTAACCCTTACCCTTATCCTTATCCTTACCCTAAACCTTACCCTAAACCTTACACTTCTCCTTACCCTTACACTAACACTAACCCTAATCCTTACACTTCCCCTTACACTTATTCTAACCCTAACCCTAACCCTTACCCTTACCCTTACCCTTACCCTTACCCTTACCCTTACCCTTACCCTTACCCTTACCCTTACCCTTACCCTTACCCTAACCCTAAACCTTGCCCTTACCCTAACCCTTAGGCTTACCCTTACCCTTACCCTTACCCTTACCCTTACCCTTACCCTTACCCTTACCCTTACCCTTACCCTTACCCTTACCCTTACCCTTACCCTTACTCTTTCCATAACACTTACCCTTACCCTAAACCTTACCCTTAATCTTACTCTAACTCTTAGACTTGCTCTTACCCTTACCCTTACCCATATCGTAACTCCTACTCTAAACTTTACTCTTAACCTTACCCATACCTTTACTCTTACCCTAAACCTTAAACCTTATCCTTACCCTTATATTAACCCTTACCTTTAACCTAACCCTTATCCTTACCCTTTCCCTTACTCTTACCCTTACCCTAACACTTACCCTTGCCCTAGCCATTATTCTTACACTAACCCTTAATTTTTACCTTACGATACCCCTAAATTTACCCTTACCCTTATATTCACTCTAACCATAACATTCTCTTAAACTTACCCTTACTCTAAGCCTAACCCTAACACTTTCCCTTACCCTTACCCTTAGTCTAACCCTGCCCCTAACCTTTTCCATTATCCTTACCCTTACCCTAACCCTAACACTTAACCTAACCCTTTATGTTATCCTTACCCTTAACTTTACACTTATCCTTACCCTTACCCTAACCCTAACCCTTCCCTTAACCCTTACACTTATCATTACACTTAACATAACCCTTACCCTAAACTTTAGCCTTACCTTTACAATTACCCTTACCCTAACCCTTAACCTAACCTTTACCCAAACCCTTAACCCTACCCTTTCCCTTCCCTTAACCCAAACCCTAACCCTTACCCCAAACTCTAACCCTTACCCTTAACCCTTACCCTAACCCTTACACTTAACCCTTACCCTGACCCTTACCCTTACACTAACCCTTATCCTAAACCTTACCCTTACCCTTCCCTAACACTTATCCTAATCCTTACCCTTCCCCTTCCCCTAACCCTAAACCTTACCCTTACACTTACCCTTACCATTACCCTAACCCTTACCCTTAACCTAACCCTTACCCTTACACTTACTGTAAACGTAACCCTTACCCTAACCATTACCCTTACCTTAACGCTTACCCTAACCCTTACCCTAACTCTTCTTACCATTACCCTTACCCTTACCCAACCCTAAACTTTACGCTTAACCATACCCTTACCCTAACCAATACCCTTACAATTACTCTTATCCTTACCCTTACACTTAGCCTTATCCTTACCCATACCAGTAATCTTACCCTAACCCTTACAGATATGGGTTTTTGATTTTTTTTTTTTTATTTCCCATCCCCAGTAGAGTATAAACCTTAGGAGCAACCGGTCACAGGAAAGAGCTCCTTCTGGAACTGTCCAGCACTTGTTAGACAACTCTGTGACTGGCTTGATCCACTTTCCAGGTGCTGAGTCAAGGGGGCTGCTGTTTTGAAATGATAATATTGTAAATGGGGTCCCTTGTGTTGTTGAGGGATGGGTGCTAATGCTGGCAGCTGAATGATTATCTTGTGACTGTTTTCATTTGTTAAAGCTGAAACACAGTGTACAAACGGGATTTGACGACCATAGCTGCTTTTGGCAAGGTAAGCAGTGAACAGATGTAGCACTTACTTTAGGGGTGCGGTTGTCACTACAGTTACCTACCTACAGAAAATACAGTAAAAATCCTGTTTATATTTCAGAGGTGTTGTAGCTGGCCTAAGAGAGCAGATGGAAGCATCTGCCTTGAGGGCAGGTGAGGGGACAGAGGTAAGGGAGCAGATGAGAGTAACTGTCCTAGCTGTGCTTTGGCTTTGGATGCTGCCTCTGCCTATGCTTTTCTTTTTCTTTTGCAGCTGTCTCACACAGGCTCAGAGGGGCCAAGCTGCAACCTGAAGAGCAGCACGAGAAGGGAGGGCTGTTTGCAAGCTGGATTGGAGCAGAACGGCCAAGTAGCACAAGGTGACTGCGATCCATCTTGCTTTGCAGGTGCCATGGCAGGCTCTTCACAGAACTGGCTGAGGATTTGAGAAGAGGTTACAGAGCAGCAAGGAGTGGCAAGTGCAGTGATGGCTTCCAAACGGTATGGTTGCTTTCTCTTCTGCTTATCAGGTGCCACAGGCAATGTGGGCTGTGACATTACTCTTTAGAATCAGAACAAAGCAGGTTACTTGAATGCCACAGGGCATCTCAGAAGGGTGTTTTAGAGGAAAAAGCTTGTCTGGCACGGCGGTGCCTGATGGCAGTGTGTTTCTGCAGGTGAAGAGGTGCCTGAAGCCCCATCCTATCTACCCTGCGCACACCTATCTGAGAATGAAAGCTGCTTTCCAGTAATTCAGAAAGTAAAGTTACGTCTCAGCCTTGAGCATCTCGGGCTTTTGCCTGGCCTTTTAAGCCTGTCTAACATTTGGCACCAGCACTAATATTTTTTTTTGGCATATGTTTAGGGTTTGGGGCCTGTGTCTGGGATTTGGGACCTGTCTCAAACCACTGGGGCTTTGTGATGGGTTTTGGAGCCTGCCTGTAGAGTTCAGACTTTTGGAGTCTGCGTTTGGGGGTGGGGGGGGTTGGGGCCAGTGTCTGGGGGAGGGTTGGGAGCTGCTTGTACACTGCAAGGGCCTGTGTTGGGGGGTGGTTTGGAGCTGCTTCTACACCTTTGGGGCTTGCATGTAGGAGGGGTTGGGTGTTGGTTGTACACTGTAGGGGCCTGGTTCTGGGGGGGGAGGGGGTTGTAGGAGCTGCTTGTACACCTTTGGATCCTGGGTCTTGGGGAAGACTGGGGCTTTTTGTACATCTTCAGGGTCTGCCTCTGGGGAAGGTAGGGAGTTACTTGCCCATCTTTGGGGCCTGTGGGGGTGGGGTCGGGGCCTGCATCTGGGGGCTGTTGGGAACTGCTTGTACACCTTTGGGACCTGCCTCTGGGGGAAGGTTGGGAAGCTGCTTGTATACTTTTGGGGCCTGGGTTTGGGAGGGGTGGGGGTGAGAGAGGGAGTTGGGAGAATCAAGTAGTGATAGAGCACTGACAGCATTAAATTGGGATGCTACTTAGTGTCTTTGCTAACTATGGTGCATTGAGCAAATTAACTAAAGCAAGAAGCCTTGGGCCCCTTTAACAAGGTCAGTCTCCTAACAAGAGTGTGAGCCTATCTTTAGAAACTGGTCCTGCGGATGGACAAGAGCCAAGGAGCAACTGAGTCTGTGCAAAGACAAGAGGTCAACTAGTGGTGACGAGGAAGAGTCATCAATCTTCATCCCCACGACCCCCGATTTATGTAGGAGTGTTAATAGTTCTGCCTCAACCGGAGGCTGAGATCTCAAAATCATGGGTGTGACCCCTCTGGGGCAGAGGGACCATGATGGGTCTGAGAGAGTTGTAATGGAAACAGAAAAGCAGTTAACTCTTAAAACAACCTGAGTTCATGTGTGAACTCAGATTGCCAGTGGGACTGCTCAGGGAACTGTCGATGATTGCATTCCCCTGACCGACCCCCCACTGAGACCTTAATCACCCCAGAAATAATGAACTGTTATGTAAATACCAAAATCTAGTTAAACTGGCAATTGAGAACCTGTTTCAACAAGTTCCAAAAGAAACCCCTATGGAATTTTTGGACCAACTTTGAAATGCAATGGAAAAACAACAACAACAAAAAAAAAAAAACAACAAAAAAAAACTTGGACCTGGCTTCAGAATACAAATAGAGGCAATTGGCTAGCCTCTTTCTAGGGCAATTGGCCACTGGTATCAGAAAGAAATTGTCTTAGGCTGCAGGATGTGATAAATTAGTGGGGGTTTGTTCATTGTCTTTGAGGAATTTGGAGAATCTGCTGGGGAGAAAAGGTTGTAAAATTTAATGGCCTTGATAAGGGAGGAAGCAGGAGGGGGTGTTGGGTGAACATCCTTGAGTTAAACCAGACTCTGTGAAATTTCTTACCACAAGACATCCTTTTTGCCACTTCACTACCCCCACCTGAACACGAAGCAGAGGAATAACGACCCCCCCTCTCAACAATAGACTGCGCAGCCTCAGTCAGTTCAACAAGTCCTGATAAGCCGGAATTCAACTGCTATAAAACAGCAACACTGGAAAGGGAAGTTGCGTGCTGTTGCGGAGCAGAGACTCCCCAGCCGCCCAGCGCTGTTTTGCTTGTGTCTGCTTACTTGATTAATAAAATAATTTCAATAGACCAGTAAATTGTGTGGTCTAATTTATAACACAGGATAAATAAAAAAATGGAATGACAGGTCCCGGGGCATCTACTCTAGCAGGTCCACTAGTTGAAGAAAAACTAGGAAATGAAGAGAGAGGCTTGAATTTTTTGTTGGTTACAGGATCTTCTTTCTCTGTGTTAATTAGTCTGTAAATGTAAGAGGAACGACTGGCCAACAGGAAAAGGTGTTTTTTTGTTTATTTGTTTGTTTGTTTGTTTGTTTGCAATGCTTGAAATTTAATTTGGGAAAAATGATTGGAATTACAAACTGAGAAAAACAGTCAAGTTTGGTTCATGGTACTAGATTTACAGGATGCCTTTTTCTGCCTGCCCATGGTAACTGAAAGCCAGAAACTCTTTGCCTTTGAATGGGAAAATCCTAATAGAGGATGGAAAACTCAGCTTGCTTGGACAGTGTTACCACAGGGGTTCAAGAATAGCCCCACCATATTCAGGAACTGTGATCTTGAAGCTTGAAAGACCCCTTCCAGAAAAGGGGACATTGTTGCAACACACAAGTGATAGCTACTGAAGAAGAAAAGGAATGTGTATATTGGACTATTAGTTTACTATTTTTTTTTTTTTTCACTAATACCCTGAACACAGCCTTTTTCCTTAGTAAGAGTTTACAGATTACCCATTCATGACTGCATCAAGACCATGGACACGGTATACTCCCGTTGACCAGACTTAAAGGATACACCCCTAGAAGATGCAGAGGATTGGTATATAGATGGCAGCAGCTTCATCTGCCAGGGACTTCACTGTCACTAGTGGCGTCCCCATCTGTCTCTTCCAACCTAGAAATTCTGTGATTCTGTGATTCTGTGACTTTGCCTCACAGGATATGCAGTAACAAACATCAGCCCAAAAGGTGGAAATCATCACCTTGATAAGAACTTTTGAGCTGGCAAACATTTGGACAGATTTGAAATATGCCTTTGGTGTGGTGTATGCACACGAGGCAATTTGGAAGGAGAGAAGACTTTTATCTTCCTCAAAAAAACATGCAGAAGAGATACTGAAATTACTCTGAGCGCTATACCTGCCTACTAAAGTTGACACTAAAGGACATCAAGCAAGGGATACTGATATTGAAAGGGGAAATAGATTGGCTGATGCAGAAGCCAAAGGGGTGGCAGAACGGGCATCTGAAAGTCAAATTTTGGCACTAGTACCAGGAACAGCAAACAAAACCCATTAACAAAAGCTTTAGAAAATGAAGTAAAATATTCTAAGATGTAAACAGAAAAACTTACCTACAGGTTTAACGTAAATAAATGATGGGAGAATTGTGATACCATATTAAATTGAATGGTAACTGCAGAACGTGATGAAGCATGCTGGGAGCTGAAGTAGCGTAAGAGTATTTAAACAGAAAATGGATAGGGTCTAATTTGGATGCCACAGTAAGACAGGTAACTCAGCAATGTGATCTTGTTCTCCAGAGTAATCCCAAGAACACTCCCAAGCCAAAAATGGGCCAAATTGGAAAAGGTAATGGGCCTGGACAACACCAGCAGGTTTTTTTCACCGAACTCTCAAGAAAAGGGGGGTATCGGTATTTACTGGTATTAACTGACACCTTTTCAGGATGGCCAGAAGCATTTCCAACCAGAACAGCTAAGGCTCAGGAGGTAATTAAGATACAATAAATAATACCTCATTTTGGAATTTCAGCAACTATATCCTCTGACGGGACAGAAGTGGTACAACAAATTAGCTGCCATCTGGGTATAGACTGGCAACTTCATACCACATATCGCCCTCAGTTGAGTGGCCAAGTAGAACAATGAACCACTTAATCAAATTGTGAAACTGGGACAGAAAGCAAGTTTGGTTTGGCCTCAGTCTCTTCCTTTAGCCGTTTTACATACACAGGCAAAGGAAGGGCTTAGTTCCTTTGAAATCTTATATGGACAACCCTATGGAATACAAAGAGGAATATCCATGCAAGTAGGGGATGAAATAATGACCTCCTATATGGTGGTCTTAGGTAAACAGCTCAATGAAATTGGAAAGCATACGAGTGGGACTCTGGGTAGAGGATTAGATGGACTGGTGCACAATATACAACCTGGAGATTATATGCATGTAAAGTCTCTTGCAGAGAAAACCTTGAAACCGCAATGGGAAGGACTGTTCCAGATACTCCTTACCTCTTTAACAGCGATCAGAATCAAGGAGCAGAATGCCTGGATCCATCACACTAGAATGAAAAAGGCACCCAAGGCCCCATGGAAGGTTACTCAGGTGTGACCTGGAAGGTTACATTTCTTATGGTCTTAATGGTATAATTGGTCAAGGAAGCTGAACAGTGGGTGCACAATACCTATGTGAAACTCACAAAGGCAGTGAGTGATAGTTTCGTCCTTTCTGACTGTTGGGTGTGCACAGTGCTGCCTAGAGGCAACCTAGAATTATGAATTGGATATTGACCTTTGCGTACCCAAGAAACGGAACATGTCCATTTGGCAAGGATGATTGTGAACATCTAGGGGAGAGATTTGAACTACTCCCACACAAAAATCTTAACATATAACTTTTAATCTTACTAAAATTTGAGATTATGGTGTAGATGTCACAATATGTGCTGATAAAAAGGCAGGATTTCACAGCCTCAATTCTCTCACACAAATTTGCAAGCTACAAAAAGGATTCTATTGGCTATGTGGAGATGGGCATGCTAGAAAAAGCTTACCCTTAAATTGGAAGGGCCATTGTGTCAGGGGCTATTTTAGCCCTCGAGGGGGTATATTCACTGAACCATGTCTGGGAATAGTCCGGACCTTATGGAGACAAACATATACTGTTTTGAATAACCCCCTTGTGATGGGACCCACAGGATTCCATAGTTTTGTAAGGTAGTTGATTCCATCCCTGGGAATAAGTGAATTAGGAAAAGCTGTCATAAATATCTCAGCCACGTTAGAAATTACTGAAAATACCACAGCTGATGCTCTTTCAGCATTACAGGAAGAAATTTCCTCCCTACACAAAGTAGTGCTTCAGAATAGGATGGGATTAGATATACTTTTAGCCAAGGAGGGAGGCTTATGTACAGTCATAAACCAAACTTGCTGTGTATATGTCAACAAACAAAAACAGAATGAGACTGACCTGGAGAAGATTTGGGAAAATAATAAAATTTTGCATGCAGTAGCTCAAGATGATACATCCTGGGGATTTACACACTTGGTAGAAAAATTAACTTCCTGGTTGCCAAACCTAACCTGGCTGAAACAGTCGTTTATCACAGTAATCGTGGTTGTGGTTTTGTTCATGGTTCTTTGTGTAGTGATCCGATGTACCTTATGGTGTTTTAAGAGTACAGGAAACTCCTACACCGAGTGGGAAAAGAACCAACTCAGATGGAAACTGGAGTCTAACAGATATTTTGAAGGAGTGTTAGATAGAAAAATACTATATTGAACCTAGAAATAGTAAAAGAATTTACTAGCTTTTTAGAAAAGGGGGGACTGAGAGAGCGAGTTAGGAGAATACAATAAATCACTAACCTTTTAGAAAATAATTTACTAACTTTTAGAAAAGGGGGAACTGAGAGAGGAAGTTAGAGGAATCTTATCAAGTAGAGATAGAGTGATAGACAGCATGAAACTAGGATGCTCAAATTAATTAAAGCAAGAAGCATTGGGCCCCTTTAACAAGGTCAGTCTCCTAGTGTGAGCCTATCTTAAAAAACTGGTCCTGCAGATGGACAAGAGCCAAGGAGCAACTGAGTCTGCACAGAGACAAGAGGTCAACTAGCGTTGACGAGGAAGTCTCATCAATCTTCATCCCCATGACCCCCAAAGACCACCACCAGAATACACTGTGCAAGTGCAGATGGGAGGAGTTTATGGAAATGACTCCTTGGAACTAATTTTAATATGAAGCAGGGACAGGTTATTAATATAGGCATATACAGGTTATGTATAGGCATAATATGAAACTTCATGCATATGTAACTCGTCACTGCATATAACCGTGGCACATTGCCGTGTCAGGTGCGCATGACTTTGGCGGGACTACCCCCTGTGCTGCCCAGCGCTGAATAAACATACCTACTTTATAATCTTACTGATTGTGGAGTTTGTTTTCCACAAGTCAGAAGTAAAGAGTTGAACTTCTCACATCGTTTCACCTCCTTTCCTTGTGCATGCTCTCTGAGTCCTTGGTCACAGTCTGAACCATAACGTTGGTTTGATCGGTTCTCAGGGTCCCAGGCACTCCTGTTATCTCGAGGCCTAAGAGCAGCACAACCACAGTGCATCGCAAACATAGCACATGCATGTACTAAGCAATGAGCATCGTCTACATATTCATTCTTAATCAGTTGTCCTCTAATTTCTAATCCCATGTCTCAGTATCACTGAATTCTAGTATTTTTTCCTCAATCATACAGGATAGGGAAGACCATCATCAGGACTGGTCATTGCAGCTAGCTTAGTTGTTTTAGAGGTTTATTAGGCAACCTAATATATTTCAGTAAAGCTACTTACTAGCATGAAAAACAGGGCATGTAAATCACCTACATTTAGTTCTTTCCTCTTGTCAGAGACATTCAGAACAATGGTTTTCAAATGATTTTCCATGATTTCATCCTGTCTTCTAGGCTTACTCTGCTTACACAGTGCTTGAGAAGGAGGGGATAGAGAAAAGAGAGAGGTAAGGTAAAACTAGGTATTAATTTTTGTAATCTTTTGTTCCTTAATAGTATCAATTGGAAGAAATTATAATCTTTTCAATGGGTATTTATTGCACTGAGAATTTTTTAAGAACTTTATGTAGTACATCAAGTTTATTCTGAGTAATCACACTTTTCCCTATGCTCATCCATTCAGGCATTCACAAATTCCTGTGGTATTAGACCAAGACAGTAAAAAAACTCAACAGCACTGAAGCATCAAGTGTACCTTCAGGATAATATTAATGTAAACTTTCTATTGTGACAGGTATTTCATTATTTCATGTAGTGTTAAATACTAGCAAAAAGAAAGGTGGCAGCAAAGAAACCTTGTGTTTCTACAAGTATCAAACCTCCAAAAGTAACCAAGCTATCAATTTCTGTTTCACTGACCATGAAAACGTTTTGTAAATGTGTAAGAAAAAAAAAATCTCATGGAGCTTACATACAATATTCCTTGAAAATTTCAAGTCTAAGCTCTAGTTCATGTGCTACTAACATGCATTTAGTATGAGTAAAAGTAAATAAACAGGTGCTCTGAGAAATAACAGGTTTATTGTGCTTAGAAGTGTGTCAGTTTGGAATGGAAAGTCCCAGCAGCCTGCATCTTAACAATACAGTTCACGTATCTCAGATTTTGAAAACACTAATTAGATGCAAAAACTTTTTCATAGCACTGTATCTCAGATTTCCAGCTGAACACAGTTTTATTTCCAATAATTTGTTTTCAGGTGCCAGGTAGGTGAAACCTCCTCAATATGATGATTACACTTTTTTTGGTGTTAACTGATGCTTTGTATTTTGCATTATTCTTTAGAGGAAAGTATCACAGTTTATGAGCAAAACTACAACAAACCTTTTAGTAAACTTATTCAGGGACTAGTTTCAAGTATTTATGGTTACTTTAAGAATTAGTTACAGTGCCTCGTAATTGCTTTTGTTTGAAATATCTTCTTTGAAAATGCAGCAGTTCTAACAGTAAGAATTTTGAGCTTTTTAACTTATAATAGTGCATCTCACTTTCTTCTTAAAAGTTACATTAGTACATGAACCGGAACAGTATTTAGAAAAAAGTAATTCTAGTTTTTCCACAGAAAGAAAGTAGCAAAGTAACTCAGTTGGAATATTTGGTTGTTTAAATCAGTCTTAAGTTTGTTTTTACTATTCAAGTTCATTCTTGAATGAATGTCATTGAATTCTTGAATAAATGTCATTAGTATTCAAGTTCAAAGGGATCGCAGGGTACTGTTCTTTCAAGTGAAGCTTGTAAACACCAGCACTTCAGCTGCATGAAATTCTCTGCATTTTTTAGAAAAGTGTAATAATATTCATTCGGACATCTGTAATTGAAATATGTACAACTTCATGCATATTTTCACTTGTTTGACTTGTTTATGTATACTGTTACTTAAGTTACTTGTAGATTCTGTATTTTATTTTAAAAGTTAAAATTCTTAGTGATTAAGAATTAAGAACCTTAAGGGGTTCAAGTTATTAATATTTTTTATGATTATCTAGAATAACTTAGATATTTAAACAACTATTTTCTTAACTAGTGGCTGACATAAATATGAAACTTATTTCTTGCAGTAACAATAAGCTGTTAGTATAATTGGACTGTGGTGAAAATAGAAGTACTAGAATTACAGACAAATGGAGGCAGATAGGGTAAGTTTATTGAAAGGTTTTTAATTTTAGTTTTACCTATTATGTTTTGAATTGTAAGAGCTCTCTTCACAGCATAATGAGTAGAATTGAGTTTTGTTTTGTTTTGTTTTGTTTTTTAAATTAATACTTCAGTGTTGTCATTTAGAAATTCATGCATCTGACTTCTTGCTTGACTTCTGGTCATTATGCCTTCAAGGCTTTGCAGGAAAGCTGCTGGCAAAGCAGAAGTATTTTCAAGGCTGGTTGCAGACAAGCCCAGCCATGCAAGATGGAATGTTGTGTAAGTTAAAAATTCAAAATGTATCCATTCTGTATCTATACGCTTTCACTTTTGTCAGAATTAGTCAATAATAGGTACTTTGGGACATAACTTTTTACTAAAATGTAGTGAGAATGGAACTTTAAGACATCAATAAATGCAAATGCAAAAGCAGAAATTTGTACTAAGGCTGTAGACAAATACAAGAGTAGAGTCATTTTCAAGTAGCTTCTTTGGGCAACATGCAATATTAAAATTGCAGGAAAGACTTGATGGACTGCTAAGCCATTGCAAGTATTGACAGCATATCAAATAAGAAAGATGTCTTCTGAGAGGTGTGAGAGAAAAATATTTTGTATGATCAGCTAATTTCTGCAGCAGAGGATTCCTCCTTACTATCATATCATTTGGGTGATAATGAAAAGACAAGCGGATTGTTGAAGGAAGACTGTAGACAAAAAACAAAGCCTGGAGTCAGAAAGGCAATTCATACGCAGTAATGTAAGCTAAAAAAATGCATTATAGACTAAAAATACAGCAGGAGCCCTCTTATTTGTTAAGAAATATTTGGAAAGAAGGAGATAAGAGGTCATTCTCTATATAGAGTTTTCCTTGTGGTCAGAGAAGGTGTACCACACTTCATGAAGCCAAGATTGGTTTAAGTTAATGAAACTTGGCCACTTCAACTGCATTTTCAAGTATACCTTGTCTAATTGTATTTTAACCATACAAAGTAAAGCAGCAAGTAGAAATCACATTTTTCCTTCTTTGAAGCACAGGAGAGGTATGATTGTTTGGTGTCTACTTAGAATTCCCAGTCTGTTTCATGTTGATTTGTAGTAATGTATCCAAGTTCAGTCCCAGCTGCTGCTGAGGGCAGTGCCAAGAGCCCTGATCTACTATTCTGAATAGGAGGCGGTAATAGGGATAGTAGTGAGCTCTGTGTTTGTTCTTTTATCTAGAAAGAAGAAAAGAAACAAAAAAGGACTGCCCATAAATCTGAATAACCTTGTATCTGACCATTAAAAACACATGATATCTTAGAGTCATGTTCTTGCATGTTACAATACTGAAAGCAACAGGAAAACAGGTTTACCTTTCCTTATTCTAGAGAAAACTGAATTAGTCTTTCACAACTGATCACATTAGCTATGCAATTCTTCTGCTTTAAATCATAATATTAACCATTTTTCTTATTAGTTAGGCTGACTTATAATAAAATAAAAACTCTCTGAAGTAAATAGGCTGTTACCTGCTGCTTTTTGCTTTCAGCTGATCTAATTATTCTGTAATCCACCTTTAAAACTGTGACTTATTTAGATTATAGCTGTGTCATTTAATGAAAGTTTAGTAAACTCACCTGCTTGAAGAACGTATGTGAAAGCAAACTGCTCGCTGATGGCCTGGAACACAAAATGAATGATACAATTACATTTTGAGATGTTAAATACTACTTTTGGAAAAGGGGCTAGGTTGACAAGTCAGTTTCAGCTGCATGTTTACTTCTCCACAGAACAAATGTGAAGCATGAGAAAGGCAGCACAGAACTCTTAAACTCTGTGCCTCAATTTATAGCAAGGACACCACTAAACAGATCAGTTCAGTTTTAATTTTCATTTTTCTGCTGAACAAAGAATTTAACATCTCATTCAGAAGAGACATCGTACTGAAAACATGTACTTCAGTTTGTTGTTTTTTCTTGGACAGAGTGCAGGTTTGAAAATTAAACTTGCTGAACCACCATACAAAGTACAACCCATTGTAAGAGATTCAGGCCTGGGGGATGTCAAACAAGCCTGTAAAAGCACAGTTCCGTTACCAGGCATAGTAGTTCTTAAAGTACAAAACCAATGTTAAGTGTAGCATTTTGTAGAGTAATTCTGGTCTGAAATTCCAATTTTAACAGCATTCAACTAATTATTGTATCCTAAACTGTGAGCTATACTTAGTCTAAGACTAAAGTGACAGAAAATTAATTTTCACCAGAACATTACCTCTTCTCAGGGTCCTGTTGCAAACAAAGTTCTACCAAGTTGTGGAAAGCAGGGGAAAATGTTTTGGAAAAGGGAATTTTTAGTCTTTCACTGGTCATTGTGCGTGTCATACTGTCACCAATTCCAGAATCAACACCTGATCGGGAATTCCTCATCCTGGATTCCCCATGGGGGAAGGTATTTATATCCCAAGGACAATATGCAGGACCTTTCAGTTTTTGCAGCAGCATCTAGTAGAAAGGAACATCATTTAGAAGATTCCAGCACCTATCTAGACCTACACATGCTATGCTATCAGGCTTCAGAAATGGATTATTTGATCTAGCAAGAAGCATGCATGTTCGAAATAACTAAAAGCAGACATTTCATCAGTAATAGTACTGATTTGTCTCAATAAAATAAAAATCTGAGTTTTTTGAAGTAGAGATTAGTTCAGCATCATACCTGAGTGCGAGGCATATCTTGAAATGGAACATGTCCATTGGCTAATTCACATGCTGTGATTCCCACACTGTAAATATCAGACTTCATGTTATACCCAGACAAATCCTGTAAGAGGAATAAAACTACTGCATCACTAAAGTTATTGATTATTACAGACAAAAATAAATCTACCTGTTAAAATATTTTAATATTCTGTAGCCTACATAGGATTGAGGCAATCAACAAATTGTGAAACCTCAGGCATTTTTCAAAAATCTGATGTTTTACTGAAGAGAACTTTTAGGCTCTGCACTAGTTTTCAGGAAAAAAGTCAGCTGAAGACATTCAGTTGTACAGCACCTCCTTACTAATGGCTTTAAAACCTGTTCTCTTTCGGAAAACTAAAAATTCAGCACATCTGTTTTGTTCTGTTTTGAAGTTGCAGTTCAACAGCTTCTATTGCACTTCCACAAGCAGACGTAAGCTAGAAGTTGAGTACTTCCAGTAACTTTGAAATAGGAAGAACGAAGTGTAATTTATACTGACCTGTCTCAGTAGTTCAGGACTCAGCCAAGGAAGTACAGACGTACTAAACTGGGGGAAATCATAAACCACCTTTGACTTTTGTCCATTGTTAACTAAACTGTAAAGATTGTTTAAACCAGAGAGAGAAACCAGTCCATCCCCTGAAATCAGAATGTGGCTAGCTTTAATATTCCTGTAACACAAAGTTGTAAATTTTAGTTACACATTACTCAAAGCATCACTAAAGTAGAAAGGCTTTCCTATTTCATTAGCTTAGATTGAGATGTTTACCTTTGGTTCTATTTATCAGATTAATTTCATGACAGGTCTTCACTCAGTATGAGATGTCTTTTTAAATACAGCCCAAAAGAGAGGAAGAGAGGCTGGCAAGAAAAACTGATTGCCAGAAACTGGAGAAGGGCCTTCCTTTCTGGCAAAGGGTGTAAAGTAAGGAAGTTACTTCTATGAGCTCTCATTCTCTTCAGCTTCAAAAACAAAGCCAGACAGATGTACACAATGATTTAAATAAAAGGACTGATGTTACAGAAATACAATCCCTGTACCAGCTGTCTTTAAACAATTTGTGGATATCTGTTCTTGTTAAGCTCCTGCAAACCTGGTTCTGCTATATTATTAAAAAAAAAAATGCTCCTGCACTATGTGTGACATAAGAAGGAATACAGAAAAAGGAAGGGAGACAACATGTGAGATGAAAATGGGTTTTGAAGTGAAACTAAGTTCTTAATAAACTAGATACTGTAATCTGATTCTTACCTATGGCACTGACATTCTCCTACCTGTGAATGTAGCCGTTCTGGTGCATGTAATTTAATCCTCGGATTGCACCAAACAGAATGTTCCCTATCAAAGCTTCACTCATTCCTTCAGGAAAGTAAGTCTTCAGCAGGTGTCTAGCAGAACCTAGAAGAGGGGAAAAAAGCACGAAGTCTAACAAGCCTTGTTAAACTACTTGCCTATGCTTGCTTCCTTGTATGCATTCACAAGAGTGGTATTGTGGTATTCTTGTTTTTATAATGCCTATGGTACATCAAGAAAACTTACATGGATGCAGCTGATGCATCCATCAAAGATCACAGTCAAGTCATGCTGGGTAACTGAAAGTCTGCACTGAAACCAAACAAGTTTTGTGTTGTCTTTACAGAACTTTTAATTTTGCCAAATGCATCTCCCAGTTATCATTCCACACATTGTGGCTGTTAGCATTAAGTATAATTTAAGTTCAAATGCCAGTCTTTGCTGGGGAGAAAGATGATATACAGAAGGCTTCTCTAAACAAGTGGTTTAGGAAGTTGTGCTCCACTCCCTTCTTCGGTACAAGACAGGAGATGCTTAAAAAAAAAAACAACCTCATGAACTGTGTGGCATAAACTGTATAAGTCCTTTTTTTGTTACTATTCCTAAACTGCAGTTAACAGTCCTTACCATAGGCCATGAATGGTGAAATGATCCAAAGCCAACTACCAGCTGTAAACACAGTCCAAAACGTCATTACATTGGGATGCTGGAAAAAGTGGGATAAAACCACCTCATTCTATGGAATGAAAATGGATATGTTAACCACAAGAAATCTGTCTTACTAAGAGCCTTAATTATGTCAGTAAGCAGTAGAAATAACTGTTCCCTTTGGACATTTATACTGAGTTGCAGGTGATGTGCGTAGCCTGCAATAGAAATCCAAATAGTTTGTGTATGACTGCATTTGTCTGAAGTCAAGTCTACTTTATGAAGTTTTGCTGTTATATGCAGAGCACAAAATGCCTTTCAGAAGAAAAGTTGTACAATTGTGAATATTTCTAAAACATTTGACAATAGTCAAATAGTCTTCAGAAAGTAAATCGCCAATTTATACATGCATCATGCTGTGTCTCTGAAGTGAAACCGTGTCCTAAATGACCCAGTAAAAACACAAAGGCTACCTCTGTTTAGTGAGCTCCTATGTGTTCATCAGTATCTTCAAACTAGCACCAAAGTACTGTTGCTTTACCTGTAAGGCTTTCAAATGCTCTTCAGAGCAACTTTCTAGGTCTGTGATCCTTATAGCAACTTGCATGCCTGTAGGTGTATGCCGTGCAAGGTAGACTGAAGTTAAGTTGTTGAATCTCCTTCCTGAAACCAGAAGTGGATACCTTAACAATGGAAAATGTAATAATCTACCACATTTTTCTTCATATTTAGAGATCATTTTGCAGTTACACTTTACATCACTTTTAGCATGCACATTAGAATAAACACACATGCACAGTAGGATTCAGTGCAGACATCCTTAGGACAATCAACTCAAGTAGCCAAATGGTAAGAGATGATGTTAATGCTGTATTTATTGTTCCCATACCACAAATTTAAAAGAGATGTCCAAACGCACAAATATCAAAAGAAAATTTCAGATAACCGTTGATTTCTTATATTTTAAAAAAGTGAGAACTGAAACATGAGAGCTGTTCTGTGCTTCTCTCAACTAAGTAGACACAAGATTAATTCTAGTCAGCTGATAATACATTTTCTAAACTTAATAAATATTTACTGCATTTAGCAATAACCTAGTGAGAAAATGCATCTGCAAGAACAAGAAATATTTTAAGTTATGCTTATATTACCTATTTCCACCTGGAGTTCATAGTGAGAGACATTAGAAGAACAAAATATCATTTCATTCCCTCCTGTAGATGGGGGAATCCAGGCTTGTTCAGAATCAGCCTAACAGTGGGGAAAAACAGTTCTCAGAATTACCATGTATGTTTATTTGTTTAAAATAAATGCAGAAATAGCATTAATCAGAATGCTAAGATCAAATACTCAAATCAGCATATTCAAGACAGTGCTTTTACCACTACACTGAGTCTTAGATAAATAAGCTACTGCGGTGTTTTGTTGTTGTTGTTTGTTTTTAAACTACTACAAGATTAAGAGTAATACTTAGTCACCTTCTTCTGAAGTGGAAGACCTGAAGTACTGTGGTTATTTTTCCTGATTTTTTTTTTTTAAAATGTGCCCCGAATGAGATAATTTTTCACATGTACAGCTTCATATTTTAACTTTGCCAGTTAACTTTTTTCTTCTTACCAGGCATTCATGAATGCTGCTCTGAGATTGCTTTTCTGGTCTGAGTGACTCAACTGGTGTACGTAGAATACAGGAACAGTCCTCGAGAACAGAAACAAGTGAGTGTTAGAGGACTTGCTGCGATTTATTAAACATGGCAAGGGGAAAACATCAGAAGTAATCCCTATAAGTTCAGAAAGTTTTCTACTACAAGCAGTTAAGAAACAACACAGAGCATATGGCAGACCCCGAACTAAACAGTCTCCTTTCCCAAAAGTTGATGTAACACCACTGTGGAAATCCCCTCAGGTATGATATTTCACCAGAACTTTCTCACTTTCAGGTATGACTGGGTAACAAGGTACAACGGTCAAAGATTCTTAAATACAAACTTACCAAACAAGACATGGAACCTCTTTAGATGAGGGGAAAAGTCATATACACCCATTTATCCTAGAAAAATTAAAGTAGCAGGAACATAAGATTGTACATGAACATGTGACAAACATCAGACTCTTTAAATCAGAGCTGTGAGGCATTCCTCTGTTATCTCACACACACAAACTTCTGCATGTTTGGGAAGGTTTGGGAAGGCCTGCTTGTGTCAAGCCTTTAAGCAGTGTGCAATGTATGTTTCAACGAAAGTTTTCATTTTTAATTCATGGGTTGAGAGATCCTATTACCATTTCTGAACAAGCAATGTAATTACAAGTCAACTGCATACATGCAGAGAATAAAAAATAAATGGATTCATGAATCACTAGCAGTTCAAAAGAAACAAAATGTCTGTTTTAAAGGAGCACGGCTGTACTAGACGTATTTCAGCTCAGCTGTGTGCAGATGAACTAGCTCACAAAAAGCAAGCCAAATGCTATTACTCTTTCAATTGTGAAACATAAAGTGCAAATACTACTGTAGGGATCTTGAGTAAGAAACGGAGGGAAAACAAATAATTTCTTCACATTACTTAGGTTACAGAATGAGCATTCTAACATCACAGATCAGAGTAGCCACTTTGCAAGTCCCCTAGCAGATATGCTTTCTGCCTAATGTGAAATCTTACACAGGGAGGAGAGAGAGATGACTTTCTAATAAGCATATCAGGTTTCTGAAGTATAAAGTGAGACTAATTTACTTTAGCTACCTGATGATCTACAGGTGAGTCTTCTACCATGAAGAATCCTACTTAGCAGCTGACATAAAGTCCACCAAGGGAGGTAATTCCATCTTAACACGTGATTATTGCTTGAAAGTTATCTTTAAAAAGGTGAACTACTACATCAGAGACTGATCATTCTGTGTATCAAGGAGATAGGCTTGATCATATCCATCATTTAAATTATGTATGTTGTTTAATCAAGGCAACTGTCTGAAAAGACAACAAGCACTCACCACCCATCCACTGCCAAATATCTAATCCTTAATATCTTTATCCTAAAAAAAACTTCTTAAAATAATTCTTTTTTAAAGATGAAAAATTGAGACAAAAGGAGATCCTTAATAAGTATTGGGCTTCTTCAGAGGATCATGACTTGACTTACCTGGCTTCACTGAGGAAGTCTGTGGCAGGGTAGGAAAAAAATGCAAACGCCCCAAGACATTGGCCAGTACTGTAACAGCTATAGTATCCTTCTCCTATTGGAAGAAAGAAATTTCATGCCATTATACAAGATAAGTTACTCTGGGGCTTGAAACATGAATCTGCAAAAGCTAGGCTGAAAAATAAAGTCTCGATAACCAGAACATGCTAAAGTAAAATTGAAGGATTTGTTCAAAAGTATGAAAGGGTATGACCAGTCATCAAATGTCTGTGATCCACGTTTTTTCAAATAACATTAATAAGGTGTATTTTTTTCTTTCTGTAGCTTAATATTACTTCCATTTTCATTACGATTTTGGGTCATGTCCCTACCAAAACCTTTTTTTTCTACATTTTTCTTTCCATAACACAGTCTTTCTCTGTACTGTAGATCATGACAGCAGCAGCGCGCAGCTGAACTGACACATTCCTAGCATGGCCAAAGCTTCAGATGCGGTGAACAGTGCGGGGAGAAAGCAGTTTGATCTGTTCACAGAAAAACACCGCGAACTGTGGAGACCCTGCAGCCCAAAGCCCAGGTACCTCGACCGCAGGTCGCAGTTCTGTTCCCGCGGGGCCGCAGCAGCCCCTTGTTACATACCCCGAGGCAGGGTGACCCCGGGAGCCTCCCGCAGCGCTACTCCCCACTCGCTCCGCTCATCGTGCCTCGCGCCTTCTCCGCGGCGCCCCCGCCTCCCTCCGGCCCCCCGCAGCGGCCAGGACCGGGCTACCCTTGCCTATGCCCCTGCCAGCGCGGCGGCAGCCCCCGCTCCCCCTTCCCCGGCCCGCCCGGCTTCCCCCGCAGCGGGTGCGGCGCTCCCGGCCTGGGGCCCCCTCGCCCCCGACACGGCTAGGAAGCCCTGCGGGAAGGAAGCGCCCATTCCTACCCGCCGCCAGCGCAGGGCCCCGCCTACGCTCCTAGCCCCAGGGGAGCCGCAGAGGGTGGTGGAAGTTGGGCGGTGTGGCGTACCGCCGGGCTGCACGCCCGCGCCGGCGGGTAGCTCGGTTCTGCCGCGCAGCCTGCTGGGATTTGTAGTTCCGCGGCCGCAGGAGGGCGGAAGCCAGCACCGCCCTGCCTCAGCCGGCGGCTGATTACGTCCAGGCTGACGCGTGGATCCCCGTCGACCTCGGGTGTCGAGGGTAGGGAGGTGGAGCGCTGCAGCAGGCTCGGGGCGGGTAAGGTGTCCTCGGCGCTGAGCTCGGGTGGCACTGTTGTCCTGCTCCCCTCTCTCTGCCCTGCGTGTTAACCTCTTTGGGGCCGCGTTCTCTCTCCCTTGTCCCTTGGGGCCGTCCCCCGCTGAGCGGCGGTACCGCCGCAGGCACGGGGCGCTGCGGGCGGGCGCGTCGCGGCTGGGCGTGCGCTGAGAGCATGGGGCTGGGTCCCCGCTTGCCTGGCCTTGTGGTTCCGGGCGAGCCCTGCTGTCGCGTGTGGCGTATCCTCCCGGGGAGGGAAGGCAAACAAAGAATTCCTCATCCTTTCCTGTGTTGCAATTGGCAGAAATGTTTTGTTTTGTTTGTTTTTGGGTGGTAATGTAGATATGCATTAAGTTAAAGCTTTATCCGTTCAATATATATACTTAGACTACAGTCAGGTGCTAGACCCTTGTTAGTGATGGCTGTGACTGCTGGTATGGCAGATGGTATGACCTTCAGCATGCTTTCTAGTTTTCTGTGTTATGAAAATATGGACTCCAGATCATGTGGGCTCTGCTTGGAAGTTCATGTAAAGCTTGATGAAATTTTAATTGTGGTTCATCATACGTATGGTTTTGAGGGCAAGGAAATTTTGGCTTCCATAAACTTTTTAATTGTGGTGTTGCATTCTGATCTTCTGAGTAAACGGTAATAATAGCTTTTTTCCTGTCAGCCACCCTAGTGACAAAGTGCTATATGGAGTTGCAACCTTGTATTTATTTATTTATTTTTAAAGGAATCTATCTACAGGCTGTTGAAAACATATTTGTTCTGTCAGAGATACTGTTGACGGATTGTGAGAATGCAATGCAAATACCTCCTCTACTAGGAAATAACTTTTGACGCAACGTGTTATAAGGTAGCATAGCAGGTTAGCTTTCATATACTTGTTTTTCTTATATAAAGGTGTATTTCCAAGTAAAAATCTGTTGACTTCTTAAGATTTTGGTCCTTGGTGCAACCATTCACTAAAGCCTGCAACTAGCAGATTTTATTTAATTACTTATGCTTGGCTGCTAAGAATGTTATGTAGGAAATACTGAAGTTCATCTGTTATTTTCTGTTCATATATTTTCACCACTAGTCATAGTATAACTAGAATTTAATTTATTTTGCCAGAAGAAGGAAGGAAAAAAATAGAACAGATATATGGAAAGCTGGATCTCATTAATTCCATTGTCTAAAGGAGAGCCTGTTAGTCTTTTTTTCCATCTTTCCAGTTCTTGTCCACAACTAAGACTACCTGACTGGATGCACAGCCAGGGGATGATGTGATACCTTAGATGTGAAGGTATTTGGCACTCTGTTCATATTGGTACAGCCAGACATCATCTTGTATGTTTGGAGGTACACTGTTTCTAAAGACTTCAGGAAACATAAAGGAAATTAACTGTAGACAACTAGTAAATAATGCTTTTCAATCAGATAAGTGTGCTCAATATTTATTTCTACTACTGTGTTTCTTGACTACATTGCCTTTGCTTTGAATCTCTGCTTTCTTGCTGTTGGTATGTATACATTTCAGGGAAGTTAAGTAGGTTGTTTACCTCATTCTTGTACTGAAAGTGTGCATACTTTTTTTTTTTTGTTTGCTTGCTTGCTTTTAATTGTGCTTCTAATATAGCAGGCAATATGAAAACAATGAATTACTAATACCTGAAATTTGACAGCTCTTTAGTGATGGTGTCCTCTGTTAGAACTCACACACAGAATCACATATATTTTCAAATACTTACTCATTATAGAAATTTGATAAACTGTATCAGTTTATCAAATTTCTATAATGAGTGTTTGAAAATATAACTTAAGGAGTAGAGTGCTGGAAAATCACAGGCATTTCTGTTGATATTTTACACCTAATATAATAGGGGCCTTGCTGTGGTGAATATTGTGCAGTTGAAAGGCAATATTTTAGGAGGGATAAACGTGATTTGTTAATAGTTTTCCAAGAAGATAAAAAAATGACATTTTCATGAAGACGTTTACAAAAGAGATGACAGATCCTTTTATCTGGTTGGATTACTAGCAGTACTCTGGTGACTGGGTCTTATAGATCAGTCTGGTTTATTTTAATAAATACAGTATTGTAACTGTTAAAATGCTGAGCACTAGCTGGGGTATATATTAAGAACTTTAAATCACTTTTTTGACTGAATTCAGCTGTGCATCAGCCTGAAAACGTTAGTGATTTTAGTGGAAAACGTTACGCTCTTTTGAAGTATATAAGTATACTTTATAGACAAAAAGATTAAATTTTTGAAGAACCTCTAACAAATTTTTAATGAAATACTAGCACAGCACTTTGCCTCATGAGTGTATATCACATTTTTATACTCCCTAATCAACAAATACTGGATTCATGACAGTTCTTTTTTTCTTTAAAAAAAAAAAAAAAAAGTAACTAAAAGAAGAAATAAAATCTACCTGCAAGAGATAAACGTATATGCGTAGTAATGTTTTGATTGTGCATTTATGGAAAAGAAGTAGTAATTAAAACTTGACATGGGTATTTCATGTGGGTAGCATTCATCATTTCAGTTGAAGACAGAATTCTCTTAAGGATATGTTATTTTTACATTGTGTGGTAAGGGTGATATAGACAACTTCCAAGCATGGAGGACTTGCCAAAGACCTTGCTATCAAACTATCATATGCAGCAGCGTACATGTACACGTATACATAAAGCTTATATACCTGTACTTATTTTTTGTTTGTTTGTTTGTTTGTTTGTTTTTCTCACCTAATGGTAATACACATATTATTGCAAATGACTGACAAGGAGAAAAAGTCACAGAATCATTTAGGTTGGAAGAGACCTCCAAGATCACTGAGTCTAACCTGTGACCTATGGCCTATAGGCTGGCTCATATTCAGCCGCCTATCAACCAATACTCCCAGGTCCTTCTCTGCCAGGCAGCTTTCCAACCACTCATCACCCAGCCTGTAGCACTGTTTGGGGTTGTTGTACCCCAGGTGCAGGACCTGGCACTTGGCCTTGTTGAACTTCATACAGTTAAAGTGAATCTGTCTTGGCTTAAGTCTGGATGAAAAGCCTGAGAGAACTGTTGGGGCCAGCTTTGTGACCCTCTTGATATTCGCCATTTTCCAAGATGTGTTCTCCAGCTTTCCTTCTGAACCCTTACCCACACCACAAATTCAAAGAAATCCAGGACGTGCACGGGGTTCTATTTTTGTTCTGTTTTCTTACAGTTCTTTTCATATATCAGTTTCTTGATGTTATTACTGTGTATAGTTAAGGTTTGCTTATGGTTATTTAGTAGTATGTTGTTAGGATTGTCTTTGCTTAGTCTTTAAAAGGATTTTTTTTTCCTTACATGAGAGGAAAATCAAACACTTACTAGGTTTCTGTAGGGACGGTAATGGCTGAAAGCAACATTGGTGTTAGGAATGCAGCAAGTGTTAATTGTGATAGAAGAAGTTCATACAGACTTGTTTTTCAGTATAAGTTACTTTGATTTCCATCTCCTGCTATGTACTGTTAGAGGATTTGTTCTCTGCCTCTGAGCAGTAGTCCCAGGAATGTTTTGGCAGCAATTCAGCATGGACATGTTTGCTATAAGAATAGAACTGTTTCATTAACCTTGAAATGCAAAATATTTTTCTTGTTACTAGCTGACTTGACAACATTTCAATTGTAATAATAAAAAGTAGTGTGTTTAATGACTTGATAAAATTGTTTTTATATTATATATTAAACTAGCAGTAAAATTCAGAATTCTAGAATAATTGTCTCATTCATTTGGCTTCCTTTTGGAAAATTAATTTAGAATCTTAGAATTGTTGAAATTTTATTTGTGTTAGGTGTGGCCTGCTGTCTCGTATCCTACAATTGCACAGAAGAACAAATCTAGTTTAGTCTTTCCAAGTGCTGGTGAAGAGTCAATTGCTCTCAAATGGAAAACAGAGCAAATAACAGTATATTTATCACAGAATTTCTAGGTTGGAAGAGACCTCAAGATCATCGAGTCCAACCTCTGGCCTAACACAAACAGTCCCCACTAAACCATATCCCTAAGCTCTACATCTAAACGTCTTTTGAAGACTTCCAGGGATGGTGACTCCACCACTTCCCTGGGCAGCCTGTTCCAATGCCTCACAACCCTTTCAGTAAAGAAGTTCTTCCTAACACCTAACCTAAAACTCCCCTGGCTCAACTTAAGCCCATTCCCCCTCGTCCTGTCACCAGGCACGTGGGAGAACAGACCAACCCCCACCTCGCTACAGCCTCCCTTGAGGTACCTATAGAGAGCGATAAGGTCGCCCCTGAGCCTCCTCTGCTCCAGACTGAACAAGCCCAGCTCCCTCAGCCACTCCTCATAGGACTTGTTCTCCAGGCCCCTCACCAGCTTCATCGCCCTTCTCTGCACCTGCTCAAGCACCTCGATGTCCTTCTTGTAGCGAGGGGCCCAAAACTGAACACAGTACTCGAGGTGCGGCCTCACCAGAGCTGAGTGCAGGGGGACGATCACCTCCCTAGCCCTGCTGGTCACACTGTTCCTGATACAAGCCAGGATGCCGTTGGCCTTCTTGGCCACCTGAGCACACTACTGGCTCATATTCAGCTGACTATCCGCCATCACTCCCAGGTCCTTCTCTGCCTGGCAGCTCTCCAACCATTCCTCTCCCAGCCTGTAGCTCTGCTTGGGGTTATTGCGCCCCAGGTGCAGGACCCGGCACTTGGCCTTGTTGAACTTCATGCAGTTGACCTCAGCCCATCGGTGCAGCCTATCCAGATCCTCCTGCAGAGCTTTCCTACCCTCAAGCAGATTGACACACGCACCTAACTTGGTGTCGTCTGCAAACTTACTGAGGGTGCACTCAATGCCCTCATCCAGATCATCAATGAAGATATTAAAGAGGACCGGCCCCAGCACCGAGCCCTGGGGGACGCCACTAGTGACTGGCCTCCAACTGGACTTGGCTCCATTTACCACGACTCTTTGGGCCTGGCTATCCAGCCAGTTTCTAACCCAACGAAGCGTGCGCCAGTCCAAGCCAAGAGCAGCCAGTTTCTTGAGGAGAATGCTGTGGGAGACGGTGTCAAAAGCCTTGCTGAAGTCAAGGTAGACCACATCCACGGCCTTTCCCTCATCCACCCAGCGCATCACTTTGTCATAGAAGGAGATCAGGTTCGTCAAGCAGGATCTGCCTTTCATAAACCCATGCTGACTAGGCCTGATCGCCTGCTTGCCCTGCAAGTGCTGCGTGATGACTCTCAGGAGGATCTGCTCCATGAGCTTCCCTGGCACTGAGGTCAAACTGACAGGCCTGTAGTTTCCCGGGTCTGCCCTCTGGCTCTTCTTGTAGATGGGCGTCACATTTGCTAGCCGCCAGTCAACTGGGACCTCCCCCGATCTCCAGGACTGCTGATAAATGATGGATAGTGGCTTGGCCAGCTCCTCTGCCAGTTCCCTCAGTACCCTTGGGTGGATCCCATCCGGCCCCATCGACTTGTGCACATCCAAGTGCCGTAGCAGGTCACCAACCAGTTCTTCATGGATAGTGAGGGCCACATCCTGCTCCCCATCCCCTTCCACCAGATCAGGGTACTGAGTATCCAGAGAACATCCGGTATTGCCGCTAAAGACTGAGGCAAAGAAGGCATTGAGCACCTCCGCCTTTTCCTCATCTCTTGTAACTAAGTTTCCCCCCGCATCCAGTAAAGGATGGAGATTATATTTCAGTTTGGATGATGTCAAAATAGATGACATATTTTGAATATGTTTTTAAGTTTTTATGCATGAAGAAATGAACACATACATTTGTTTGTCTAGTGTTTCCAATCGTAAAAGCAACTCATCTCAGCTTTCAGTTCTTTCTATTTTCAGGAAGTCTTCTGATTTATTTTCTGAAATAAGGTGGCACAACTGGCATTTTTGCATCCATCTTGAATTGTTTAAAATGGCAGTTACAAAGAGAAGACTTAATCATTTGTAACATTTTACAACATTATTTAAACTTTTCTAAGACATCCCACAGTCTTGCTTTTGCAAGTTGATCTTGGTTGAGATATTTTGACGTATTGAAGGAAAAATTAATCAAATCTCCTGTCAGGAGAAAGCATTTTTGTGCACTGTGGTTGCACTCATATGCTCTGCTCTTGACAACAGTATGATACCAGTCCTTGGCATTTCTTTTCAGTTCATTGTTTAATAAGAGAACATGTGGTTGTGAAAGAGGGAACAGTGAGGAGGGAAGAAATTTTAGGGCTTTCTTGTACAGCAAAGTAAGGAAGAACATGGAGGTGCTGTCTTTTACTTCATCAGTAATGTCTCTGAATATCTTTCCTGTTAATGTAGGAGACTGAAAGCTTTATTCCTTTTTTATAAAGGGAAAATAGCCTGGCATTTACAGTTGACTGTAATTCTGACATTCTAATAAAGACTTGTGTGTGCCAACTAAATTAATCCTCTGTATTACGAGTTTTGTGTGGTTATATAATAAAGATCATAAAATATGCAGAGAAGCGCTTACTCAAAACTAAAAATATTTAATCAAAGAAAGCTTCAGCAAGAAAACATGCATTACTGGAGCCAGAGGCTATACCAAATCTATCAAAGAAGTTCTTTTAATGACAAATTGCCCGGAAGGGCAGGTGATATCAGAAAATTATTATAGTGGTTAAAGTTTTGTTCTGCAATTGCTATACAGAATGCAAAAGATGACAGTGGAGCTGTTTTTGCATGCTGCACAAACTTCTGCTTTTGAGATAATTAATTTTCAAATTTTAACAACAACAAAAAAAGTCTGTTTAATTCAGACAACAATGTATGCTGAACAAGAAGCGTGTTCTTCAGTGCGTCTGATACCAGTAACTCTTTTGAGCCTCTGGTGGACAAATTGAACAAAGCAGGAAGAACTGCATAGATCACTTAAAGTAGGATAATGTAAGCTTCTGTTTTTTTCAAAAGCTCAGTGTTGTTTGTGTTTTGCACTCTGTTCTCTTGCAAAATATCAAATATCATGACAACATAAAAAGTAATGGTCAAGTTATAAATAACTTTTCAATCCTTTAGCTGTTATTTCCCTAATTAACAACTTTCTTTCTTACCCTTTCATATATTTTTCAGTTTAAATAAGCTATCTTGTTTAGTTTTTCACCTTTCATTTAGTTTCTGTACTCAAAGACAGTTTTCAAGTTATTTTCATTTGTGTTCTGCTTTTAGTAGATGCCACACCTGACATTTAGTTCCTGATTCAGCTTCTGAATGTCAGGCATAGTTTAAATGTGGTGTTCCAACGTAAGCAAACACATTTAAAGTTTAATCTTTTAATCTTTTTCTTTTGCTAGTATAAATATCGGACCTAAATTATGTTACATTTTTCTGTATTCACTGTCTGCTTTTTCCAAAGTGCATGTGATTTTTCTTTCTTTAAATACCTATATATATGTAGTTATTAAGAGGAAGACAATTGCTGAGAAAGTCTCTGCCTTCTGTTTTGGGCATACCTTTTTGAATGATTTTACTACCTTGAATTTCTAAACCATCATTTTATAGTTGGCTTATGTATTTTAAAGCCATGTTGTAAATTTTGTGGATGTTGTCCATATGTATTTAGGTATAGTTATAACTTGCAGATGGAAGCTTTGCTCAGGGAATTGTTCTATAACTGCAGTGCTGCAGAGTAAAAGGGTCATGGAGTCCCCTGCAGGGAGGTACTGCACAGGGCGTAAGCTTGTCGAATATCTGGAGAAGTTGCCCCATGGCACACTGGAATAACCATGAGAAGCTTTGAAAGAGACAGCGTTAACTTTTATGGTGCTTGCTTATCTGGCAGGCTGCTCAAGAATTTTACAAATGAAGTTGTCCTTTCAAGCTAATAACTTGGTATTTGCCTGGTGCTCTAGTAACTTTCACCCAGATTATTTATTTCCCCCCCACTGGCTTAACAGATATTGACCAGCAATAAATGCTGTTTCTGCTTTGGATTATTTAAAAGAGAGATTAGTTCCAGTCTTGTGAGGAAGTGATGTCAATTTTAAAATTATTAAAACTTGAAGATTAAATCATAGTTGTAAAGAAACTGTGTCATATTAAATATCATATTACTCCACAGTGATTCTTTTTATTATAAAATCATCCTGGCTGTATGGATCTATAAAAACTAAGTGCACGTCGTGCAAAATAACAAACTTAAACAGTTACAAAAAAATAACCATAGTACACATGGTATAGCATTTTTTTGTTTGTTTTCTTTATAGACTATCGAGGTTTTGGTTTAAAAAAATGCAGAGGAAGTATTTTGTAATGTGGTTAACCAAATATAAATAAAACGTTTACTTGAATTAATATCATCCACTGTCACGTGGTTATAAAATGGAAATAATTTTTAGAATACAGTTTGTGAAATGTATTGCTGTACTAGATTAAATTTCTTCTGTGACACTTAAGAAAACTTTGAAACTCAAGGCAGACCAGTTATAAATACACATATAAGTAAATGTGACAGTAAGACTATAGGAAATGTTGAAAATAGTAGCTGATAAAATATCAGAGTAAGACTGCATACTTTCATATTATTTCTAGTTTGCTTATTTAGGAGAAGTTGTAAGTCCGCATGTGAAAATTTTCATCAGCTTTGTGAGAAACACTCCGCAGCCAATAACTTAGGCTCAGGCGAGGATCTCAGTGAAGTAGTAATTTATTCGCGATTGCAATGGCGGGCGCCCCACAAGCAGAAGAGCGCACTAACTGGTTCCAAAACACAGTTTATATACTTTTTGATGACAGGACCCTCTGTTTCCCCACTGAGTGGGTAATCCAGGTTCACAATCTATCTGATGCTTCACAAACAATGCATGGCCTTCAGTTGCCGGCCTGTTAACTTTCAAATTTCTTTTGACATTTTTACTGCTTGAAGTGGTAATGTTTCTTCACTTATCTGACTTGAATTGATACCATCATGATTTTCACCTAATTGTCCTAAGGAGTCTGGTTGTCTGCATTTTACAAGGTTGCCTGCTAAACTTTCTTACCACTGTAAGCATATCTCAGTACCACATTCCCTCCTTCTAAACAATGTAACTCTGCAAAAACAACATTTCTATTCCCACAGCTTGTACCTATGACTATACCTGTAGAATATGGATGGCTAATTCTGTTTTATTTTACAAAACACTTGCACCGGTATATGAACTGTGTCTTACACATAGATAGTAACTTCACTATATATAGCACAAATTGGTCATGACCTTTTTTTTTTTTGTTTGAGTTTACACTACTTGCATAGATTAAAATAAAACTTAATGAAATCTTAATGCAAAAGCAGCCATTCCTTATGTCCTTACTATTACTGAAAATAATATTTTTATATTATTTTAGAGAAATACTTGCATTTATTGCAAGTATGCAAGAATAGTAACTTTCATCAAGTAGAACAGGAATTTTCAGCTTTATAAATTTTGCCATTGATTCATCATTTTGGAAAGTTAGTCTAAGCACAGACAGTAGATAAGCCTGTTTTTTTTTTGCTGCTTGGAATTTTGGCCTTATAAACGTGCACTTGGAAACTTCCAAGTATTTCAGCCACTTGTGTCTCAGTAGTCTCCATCATTTCTGATGTCACTTAAATGCAGAGATAATGTCTTTGCTAATGACAGTCTTCAAATTCTCAGGTAAATCTGTTTCAAGTCATATGACTATTTAAAGTAGACAAAATCGATAAAAGCTTGAGTGTCAATAGATAAGAAATATTGTGCTCATGTTGATCCATTCCTCTGATTTCCCCTGGCTTCCTGGAAAGCTGCAGAAGTGACAGATTAAAAGAAGGATTCTGCCTTTTAAATGTTTTTAAAATTGGACAAGAGAAGAAACTTTGTGAGGTAGAAAAAAGCAAGAAAAATCAGGCATTAGTTACAAATTTCCTCACTTTCAGGTGTCTGGAATATTAATCAGGGTTGACTTGTATAGAATACTTACAGTTATTTATTAAATAAGTAATTAGATCTTTTAGTCCAGACAGGACTTCCTTAAGTTTGGAGATAACAGTCACTAATAATGAACAATAAAATAAGCTCTGGACTCTAATAATTTTTATCAAAAGTTTGCTGCTTTGATGCTTAAATGGCGTAGTTACTACTGGTAGGTGGCACAGCCCCATGCTTGGGGCGTATCAGACACAGACAACTCTGGTGTTACAATACTTCCATGAGATTTCTGTGCAAAATGAGTATAGGATTAAGGTATTTACTGTAGAATTGTAGCTTCTGTGCTGCATGAAGACTTCTGCCTAGAAATAGAACTGATTTTGTGTGTCCTGTGGTGATTATTTTGTGGGATGCCTTCCATCTCTTTGTACTGCTTTTAATTAATTCCTTTTATAATTGCACTTTATACATTAGTAACACTACAAATGTGTAGGTGGAAACCATATCTATGGATGTTGACATATCTCATCTGTGGGGCAGGATTGTCATTGCAAATGTTTATCACCAGCCTCAGGCTCTGACTAGTCACAACTCGTATAATGCTGCATTGTCTTGTAACTGTGCTATCTTTCTTCCTTTAATGTGGTTTGGATTTGTTTAATTGACAGCTTTTGAATATGGTTTAGGGTAGAGGTCATAACCGTAGTTCATACAACAGCATAACAGTCTTGAGATTAAAGTTTGAATAACCAAAAGAAACAGTAATTTTGCATTTTTATGCAGTTTATTTAGTAAGGCCTATCTAACTGCTTGTTAAACAGTTGTGTCTCTTAAATTTTTGTTCTTCCTTCTGATCAACATTTAATACTGTGGTATTGAAGTCCCTCAATACCACACTTGCAAAGTAAGGAATGTAATCTTGGCATGTCTAATGGAAAAAAATAGACCCAAACCACCTTGCCTTGTGAGGTGTTTTTTCCTTATGTCAAATGTGGTTTACATCACAAACACAGTAAGAACTGCTGTGAGGCTTTTTCCTTTTAAGTACTTGTTTAACTGAGAAATAAATCTTGTTTAAGTGGAACTACATAGAGCTGCCTGCCCAGGACCATCTCCAGGTGGCTTTTGAATGTCTCCAAAGGTGGAGATTCCACAACCTATCTGGGCAACCTTTTCCAGTGCTCAGTCACTGTCATGGTTTAAAAAACAAAACAAAACAAACAAAAAAAAGTGCTTATTCAGTTCAGTCAGGATGTCTTGCGTTTCAGATTTTGGCATTTTATGCCAAAGTCCTGCATGCAAAGTCCTGCATGCACCTGCGGATGAATAAACTTGTGTACCAGTACATGCGGGGGGCTAACAGTCTGGATAGCAGCTTTGCAGAAAAGGACCTGGGGATCATTGACAGAAATACATAATATAATGCAAGAGGAGTCTCAATATAAAAATTGAATAAATGGTCTTACATCACTAAGAATCAAAGTCCCATAACAAATTAACTTTCAAATAACAAATGTTTCTGAAATCTCAGTCCTACAGTTCTTAGTAAGTACCTAATATAGATAATAATTAAAACAGGTAAATAAAATACAAAGGAAGAAGGTATTGTTCATAAGTATAAGCTGACTTTAATGGAAGAAAATTCTTTCTTGATCTGCTAAACTGTACAAGCAGATAAGCTGGCAGGCTCTTGGCTTTCTTTAAAAAGCTCTGTCTGTTCTGAGCGTGTCAAATGAAAGATTCCTGCAGACAACAAGACAAATTTGTGTTTGTGCTTGGGGAAACTCTTGAGAGCAAATTTGAAATTAATGTAAGCTTTAAAGAGAATCACATGTTTAGTGAATGTAGAAGAGGAAAAATGACACCTTGTTCTCTTGCATTTTTATTTTTTTTTTTGTCTAGGATTACTCTTAGATTTTACATGGAAGATCATCAGTCTGTAATAAAATTGTAGATTTCTGATAGATCCAAATCTTAGTTAGTGGACTTCTAAAGTGGAAGAGATTGAAGACAGCAGTCCAATAAAATTTCTTTATGCCAATTTAATGTTCAGAATGATGTTTTTGAAATCCTGCCTTTAAAACCCATTGCTTTAAATGCACTTAGTAGCCTGAACAAAAATTTGTCTTTAGTTGAAGCTGCTGTCCTTCAGTGTTGAAGGAAAGTGCCTCATTACAGTGAATGAGCTTGTCGTATACTAAATATTATGTGGAAGAGGAGGAATGGTATAAACAAACAGTAATTGACAAAGTCAGTGGTGAAGGTGAGATGTCACGTTTGCAGGGAAAAGGCATATTTTTAATGACACTTTTAATATATAATGTAATGTTTAGACTAAGGATTTTTTATTTTTTTTAATCTTTTAATTTATTTTTATTTTGGGAGGTTAAGTGGTTGTACAGGGAGGAAACTCAGTCTGAAAGAAAAGAGGTCATGTTAATCAACTGATCTCATTTGAAAGCGTGAAATCTGTTAAGCTCTGGTGTTCTTCTTGTTTTATTTCTAGGTGATGGCTGAGCTGAGAAGTTTGTGAAGCTTATATGAGATATCCTATAGATATTTCTGCTGAGTAGTAAGTCAGATGAAAGGAATGAGCGTGTCCTAAGACAGCAATAGATCTGGAGTACAAATCCATGTACAGAAGTGAGTTGATGCCAGACTTGTTAGCATCTTGGTAGCTTGATGGCTGGCCCTTATACTGGAAATCAAAGCCATCTTCCCAGCAAAGCAATAAGGGGACAGTGCACAATCTGACTACAGAATGTTATTTCTAAAGAAGTGAACTGTGAAGAAAAGACTCATGAATTTTGATCACAGGGTCTTGGAGAGCATCTCTGGTAAGTTGGAGAAATCTGTTACAAGTCCTGAATGTATCTAATATTTTAAATAACACCAACCTGAAAACTGCCTTGAATTTGATTTTCCTTGTATTACTTATCTGATATTGCAAATCAACAAAAACGGTGAGTCCTTTAACTAGCTTGTTAAATCAGTTTCCATTGTAAGATGTTTTTGATTCAGTGTTAATTATCAATGTTGACATATCTTCCACTGAAAGATACTGAAGACAGTCTTCATCTTTGGTGGACATGTTCAAAAGATAATCATTGTATACCTTTGATGTGCAGTACTTCAGCAACTTTTTTGTTGTTCCTTTTTTGCAACAATCTCAAAGAGAATAAGGGGGAAAAACAGGAAGAGCTTAATTTTACTGTTTAGAAGTTTGGGTACCGTGTTCACATAAAGCATGATTCCATATGGATGATAATAGAGTTTTGTATTTAAGTTGTCTGATTTTAAGGCAGTATTCCATTGATATTTCTATTTACTTTATTCAAGCCTATGTCAATTACCAAACAAAATGATAAACAGAAGAAAAAGAAGTATGTGAATTTCCTTCAGGAAACAGAACTGTAACTATGCTAAAGCCAATGAAACCTTACAAAATCATCTGCTGCGAAAATGTAGGTTTGTGTTTTAGTTCAATAAGCAGGGAAAGATACAAATTGAAGCTCATTAAATGCACTGTATTTAAGAAGTCAGACGGAGCCATGGATAGAACAGCTTTGCAGAAAGTTATGGAATCACTTGGGGATGAGGAATTTGCAAATGCCACAATATCAATCAGTTTTCTGGTAATTTGTCCAGTACAGAAGAATTTTTTCAAACCTACTGAAGGTTTATGAAAGTATTCTGTAGTATGTAGAATCTATACTACTGTACCATATAATAAATATATGGCATATTCAATGTCCTGTAATATAGTGTTAGTGGCATTTACTTACTTTTAGATGTCTGCTCCACTGAGGACCTCCCTGAGGTAGAATTGGTGAGCATGCTAGAAGAACAGTTGCCAGATTACAAGTTACGAGTGGACTCTCTGTATCTGTATGAAAATCAAGACTGGATTCAGTCCAACTGCCATGGCTGTCTTCCCAAAATCTCTTCTCCAGTTCATGATGAGGAGACCTTCCGTTACATGAGTGAGTATACCTGGGCCTAAGAATTATTTTTTTTTTTGACATTGAGATTTATTGAAGAGCAAAATGTAAATATAAACTGGTTAATGTTTAAGTGTAATGTTCAAATCTGTACATTTTTGCAGAGGTGGAATGAAAAGCTGAGTACAGAGGAAGTGCTTGTTGTTCAGCTCTGTCATTCTAAGAGCTGAGCTAGCATGTCCCATGGCTGCGTGCCTAATCATTAGATTTCACTTAGAAATAAGAGTAGAAACATCTGGTAGTGAAAAAGAGGAAGGAACCTAGAATTGTGTTAGATTAGATGTGATACGAGAGGTATGGAGTATGCAGCAGTTCTGTTTTCAGGAACGTTAACAATGCTATGGTTCTTTTGATGGTATTTGTTCTGATGTTGTGTGTCAATGTTGCTTTGGAAATGCTATTAATTGTTTCTTCTGGAGATACAAATCTGTGAATGTTGGGCAGGTGGGTACTATGTGGATGTTGATCACTGCCTTCAGGTTCTGAAAATACTAAGTAACTTTTTGCTGCCAGTCAGTTGTGATTACAGCAATCCTTAAAGATAGCAGATCATTAAGATGAAATTGAACAGCATCATATCATGTGAAGAAACCTTCTATACCATTTGATTTTAAACATATATAAAGGTTGCCAGAAAGAACTAAACAGTAATTTGCCTGTAATTTCAAGTGTTTTCATGTGAAAAGAGGGGAATGTTGTAAACAGTTTAGAGAAATGGCTACGTCCTGTTTACTCCCTATATTGGAAGGAACCACTTGGGAGAGTTAACTTGGTATTTAAGTTCAACTTACTATTTCTCTGTAATGAATGCCTCTTTGACGTATGTGTCACCTCTGCACAGGGATTTTTTGTTGTTTGTATTTTCAGCCTCCACCCAGGGTGTATAGCAAATGATTAAGTAAAAGTAACATATTACCTTTTACACATGCAGCAATCCCTGATTTAAAGCAAGCTTGTTATTGATTAAACTTGGATGCTTAATTTTTTTTTTTAACTGTGGAAAGCATTTTGAAAGCCACTTAATGATTATTGCTTGGTCTGTTTCTGACAATAATATTGTAAACAAATAATTTTATATTGAGCGACCACTTTTATAGTTCAATTGAAATGATTGTGTGTAGTCAGTGGGGTGTGTACTTATCTCTAAGCTTTAATTAGAAAGAGTTGGGATCAAAGTCTGTCAGTGCTGATAGCAACTTTATATCAAATGTGTCTCTTGTCAGTGCCTGCAGTTCCAGTGTAATGAAGCACATTGCTCCAAGAGAAGACACTTAAGTCAGTGTGAGCTTGCATTTCCAAGCAGTGAGAGGTGGCAGGGGTTTTAAGTCATGATTAAGTCATAAGGCTGTCAAAATACTACAAAAAGAGGTGTTTTCCTCTTTCACCCAGAAAGAAGTTCTTTGCAATTACAGGATTTTCTACTGTGAAAATAAAAAAGTGATCTGCTTGTGAGAGTTGTTTTTTTGTTTGTTTGTCTGTTTATGTTTTTGGGTTTTTTTTGAACAGTTTCCTTTTTTTTTTTTTTTTATATTCTCAAAAATGCACTGCAACTATCATTTTAAATTTCTGTCCAAAAGTGAATCTTTAGAGTAAGTCTGTCTTAGAATTTTGGGATAACATAGATGCATATGCATAGATGCATAATCTCACATAACATATGTGAGATTAAAATTTGGCTACCCAACTTGGATGTGAAATTCATCACGTTAATTAAAAAGATCACTGTTAGGTATAACTCTGTCAAAGCTGTTGTAACTGTTGATTCATATAAATTCAAGAGAAATATGGTTTTTTTGTTTCCCCTAGAAATTGTCTAGACAAAGAGAAGGAATGTAACTGTTATCATCTGAGCCTAGTAATTTACAGGAGAATTTACAGGAAGGTCCCAGACAGATAGAAATACAAATTAGTATTTAGTTATAGTCACTGCTAAATAGCTTGTTAGCTGAAGTTTGTGTCTGTCTTAGTAGTGACTGGAATTGGGAATAAATGTGATAATCATAGTTGTGAAGCATAACTTGGGGATTTTATGTATCTCTCCCTCTATATACAAATGGAAATTTTTGTGCAACTTTTGCTGTAAAGAATGGTGAACTTATGATTTGAGTCAAGTTGTATTTGACATCTAGGGGGAAAATAGCAATACAATACTTGCTGCACTTGCTCCTCCTCTTTTTATAGCTACTGCTGCCTATTAGAAGGTGGATCTAATTAGCAATCCACTTAGTGTGAGCTCCTACTGGCACTCACCTAGTCTTCTGTGAGGTAGAAGAATATTTTCTCCTTCAACTTTGGTAGAATAAGAAACCTCAAATTACAAAACATCTGTCCTTAGAACTACTTTGTATATGTGAATAAAGGAACATGGCACAACATAACAAGAATATTAACCAAAATGAAGAGTTGTTTGCAGCCTTCCCATGGCGAGGTGAGTAAGCAGAAATTGCACATGTATGTTCACAGTAGAGAGTTATAACAACTATGTATATTTTTTTTTCTGTAGTGTAAGAAAGTTACAAAAGTTGTATGGAGCTAAGTTTCAAAATTGTTAGTTCTGAGATTTCATTTACCAGAGCAGATATACTTGTTTGTGTTTTTAGGAACCTCCCTTTCAGAGTAACTGTGTATGTAACTAACAGATCTTTATTAAACCAATTTAGCACTGGATAGAAACTTCCACTTGAAATCATCTGGTGGGAATACTTACCACAGGAGAGCTGGCTATAATATTCTGCCTGCTAAAGGCTGAAAGTTATTGGGCAGTGAATTTTCAAAATATTAGTAAGATGAGTGCCCTCGCAGCAAACAATGTCAAAGTGGCACAGTAAAACTGACCTCCAAAATGCAAAGACAGGTACTTTAAATTTTGTAAGGATGTTTTTCTATTTTTGCACCACTTGGCAATAGAGTTAGCAAATGGCAGTGCTTTAAGTTCAACACTCCTTAATAGCATGTGTTTTATGTTTATGCCTACTAATCTACTTGATAAAAAGTGTTTGATTTGTTAGTTTCATTTTTCTTCCCTGTTAAGCTATTAGAAAAACAGTTCAGTAAACCTCATTCTTCTGTATTGTTCTTTCTTTTCTCCTGTCTTTCAAGGCTGTGTAAGTTTTCTTCTATACTAAAATGCAACTTATTTTTGTTCCTAGCATGTAGCCTTAGTGTTATGCTATGCAAGGTTATCTGTGTGCATTACCTACATAACGGATATACATGTACATAGCTTACAAATGTGCATATATAAAGTTAGTGAGCACTTCAGCTTAGCACTTCTCTATCTCATAACCACATCAGCAGCCCTCAGTAAAAACAAAGACAAAAAAAACAGCAACTAACAGAACCAATACTACTATATACTCAGAGCATGAATCAGGTTTCAACAAGGCAGAAAAATCTCAGAAATAGATTTAGACCAAATCCCATAATAATCTCATAATAATTTTACAATGCAGAGATGATAGAATTAGTTTCAAAGCAAGTTAACTTATGTCTCCAATTGAAGTAGATACTTCCATATTTATTCAACTTATCTTGCTGCTTTCTTTGCTTTCATGGTCCTGAGTCCATAAAGCAAAAATAGCAAATTTAAGGCCACACAGAAGGAAAGGGAGAAAACAATTATTTTCTACTTGCTGTCAGCAAGCAATATTTTGCCATGTCTTGAGAAGCAAGGCCTCAATACACGTAGTAGTTGCTCAGGAAGACAGATGCTTTCATAACAAGAGTTGTCCCCTCCACCCCTCCTCCCCTCTGCTCAGCTTTTATTGCTGAGCATGCTGTCATATGGTATGGAAAAACTCTTTAGTTTGTTTAGGTCACTGGGCGGGGTGTGAAGACAGTCTTGCTGTCCATGCTATTCTAGCTACAAGTGCAGAGCACCACACTATATGGGCTGCTGTGGGGACAGTTAATTCCATCCCAGCCAAACCCAGTAGACTATTTCCTTGAATTTTAATTCTTTCTCCTTTTTATTCTTTCTTCCCTGTCTTTCCTTTCCTGTAACTGTAGCTCTTTTTGAACTTCCTCCCTCCTCCTTTGCTGGATCTCACAAATTTGCACAAGGTAATTCAGATTTCTTATTTACTAGCATATCCTGCTTCTCAAGACAGCGTTTTATACTTTAGGTCCAAGTTCTGTTCAGAGTTGTCACAAATTCTTTTTGCTCTTTGTTTCTTCTTGACTTGGTCTTGTTTTCGAAATACTACTTGTTCTCAACAAAATCTGCAGGTGTTTTCAGCTATATATGGATATACATTACTTCTCTCTCTCCCCAAAAGGCTGGATGATAATAGCTTATCTGTATTCAAAAAGTTGATCTAAAGAGATTCTTCTCCTTTTTCTAAACGTGAAGGATGTGCAAGCACCTCAACTTCTAGCTAATATTGCTGAAAGCTGTAAATACTCAGTACTTTGGATCAATCTCTTAAATGAGCATTGTTTCATACTTCTGAAATTAAGATGCATTTTGATAGCCTCTGCTAGTTTCCACAGCTAGTTGTTCTATTTGAGCTTGTATAAACAATGTCCTCTGTGTTTTAATTCTCTCCCTTCCAAGCAGTCTTCTTGTACTTAAGCAACTTCAGTAAGTACGCTTTTTATTTCTCAGTTTTAGGCACAGATAATGTGGAACAGAAAACCTACAGTGACACTGACGTGGTCAAACATCTGCTAGCTGAGGTATGCTCATCTCTGTAATGTAATTGTGTTAATACATTTGAGGACACATATTTGAGGAAATTATTCATCTCCTGGAATTTTTGCTTCAGTTATCTTCAGGAGCTGCATAAGGGTCATGAGAAGCTGTCCAGTCATTTGCACCACCTCAGAAACAAAATTTAGCAATGCTATGGATACCTCATAGGAGCTAGCATGCAATGAGAAAGAAGGAGATTTCTTCTGCTTTCTAAGTGCCACTTGACTTTTACCTTCTCATCACTATTCCAATTAAGCAGTCTGTTTCTGGAGAAGCTGTTACTTGAAAGACAATAGGCATAAGTGTATGTGACTTCTTGGAATGACACAATAGAGCCCATATAACTTCACCAGTACTGTACCCAGGTTAGGTGCCCTCCCCCTGTTACTGAGAATGACTGGAAGAGAAGCATAGTTATGGATGTGTTTTGGATCCAAAGGATGAAACATTAATCATTGTTTTATCAGTGTTGCAGAAGCAATCCGTTTGAGAGTGTGTAGCGATCTCAGAGTGCTGCGTTAATCAGTAGCTATGAAAATCTAAAATTACTCTGTATTTAAACTTTATCTGATTAAAAGTAGACACTTGTACACTTTTTATGAGCAGAAGGACCGGGACCTGGAACTGGCAGCTCGAATTGGACAAGCCCTGCTTAAGCGAAACCACCTGTTGACAGAACAGAATGAAGCGCTAGAAGAGCAGTTAGGACAAACTCTAGATCAAGTGAGTGATTTTTTTTATTTATTTTTTTTAAATTTTTCCCATCTTTTTATGATGATGAGAAGAGGATTAATAAAAACATATTATTTCATTGTGAAAACAGTTGATTGCTGCTTTCAAACTACATAAGTACACTTAGAAATCATTCTCCTAATTACCATAGTTCAGTCAGCTTTCTTGGTCCAAGAATTGACAAGCTGGTGATCTTCTTTTGTGCTAGGTTAACCAGCTGCAGCATGAACTATCGAAGAAGGATGACCTACTTCGTATTGTTTCAATTGCTTCTGAGGAAAGTGAAACAGATTCCAGCTGTTCTACACCACTTCGTTTCAATGAGTCTTTCAGTGTATCACAAGGTCTTTTGCAGCTGGATATCTTGCAAGATAAACTCAGGGAGTTGGAAGAGGAGAACCTTGCTCTCCGTTCGAAGGTATAGCTGCCTTACAGTGTGTACCTTATATGCCGGATATGAGATAAATTGGGATTGTTAAAAAGAATCCAGCATCTAGGCTTCTCTCAGAATATATAACTATTTTGTTTCACTGTATGCAAATCATATCCAAACACTTTTCCTCCACATCTTTCTGTTTCCTTTACTGCTATTCATTATTTTCGGAGTCCTCTAGTACTCCTTTCTCAATACCTTTATGGTATATGATGAAATAGGGGAACCTATGTGAGCACCCAGCAAAAGTAGTTGGACTCATCAGGTCCTCAAGTTTGTGTGACCAGTTCTGGTGTAAACCTGACTGCAATTAGTAGCAGTCTTTTGTGAATTTGAACTTTGAGTTGATGGTACACCTTTGTCAATGTATATTCAGTCTTAAGTATTAAGCTTCCATTCAAATCCTGTTAAAGACTCAGTAAGTTCTGACTATGGTATTAGTTTCCATATTTTAATTGGTCTCTTTCATGTATAAAACATTAATATAGGTAAGTGTTCTTTTACAAGCATAGGGACTAAATGGCTAGACAAAACAAATGGCTATAGAACTCATGAAACCAATGGTTACAAGATTTAGAATCTGCAGATGCACAGTGTGTCGTCTTTGGAGGTGCAAAGTGGAATTTGTAAAAGGGGAAATCAGTTAAGAGTGTTTGTTTGTTTTTTCCTTTTAAGAAAGTTTGGGTGTTCTTTGTAAGGAAGCTGGGTGATTGATGTTTTTTGAGCTTGTTACAACAATACAGTGAGAAGTAGAATTCTCTAATATGAAAAGATACATTCTTCTTGATTTATCTCCAAAGTATTCAGAATGAGATGCACATACTCCCTAAAACTCTTAGGAACAAATGGATAGTTCAGTAGTGCTGAACAGAAAAGAAAGAGGGAAAGGTCAGATTTATTTTATTATGCTCCTAACCCCATATATGATTACAGAATTTTGTGGACCGGGGTGAATTCAATCTATTTTACAGAGTGGGGGAAAGAATGAAATTAAAAAGAGACTGCTATCATTCTGTGATATAACATAACCTTCACTGACTTGAAGTAGCCTCAATCATGTTGAGCCTGTATTTGCACGTTTTTATTTTTGTGTAACAGTGTTTTATAAAGAAGTGTTTATCTACACTTGTGTAGCTGTACTTCTGCTTGTTTGGACAATCTTCAAACACCATTACTAAGTACTAGGGTGAGTCAAATGCAGTCCTGTGAACTTGCACATGTATGTGTGCAAAGTTTAATATCAGGAATTATCCTGACAGTCCAAATGGGGATGGGAATTTACTATGATTGATGGTGTTTAGACCTGTTGTGATACAGTCTCTGGCCCAGAAAATTTCCAGTCTAAGTAAAACAGTTGAGGAGTAAGGGGAAAAGCTGTTCTATTGAGAGCTTTTCAGTACTGTCATGGAGTTGGCTAAAAATTTAGTTTTCAAAGCTTCTTTGCCTTAAGAAGCTCAAAAGCAAATTCAGTTGCTTACTTCTGATTACTGTGTTGGTTTACATTTCCTTACCAAATTACTTATTTTTGGAATATTTTTTTTTAGTAGGGGCATGAGAGAGAGAAGGTTTTGCTCATATGTCTGTGGTTGGATGTCTGTTATTCAAAAGTCATATACAATTCAGGGAAACAGACTATGGTGGAAAAAAATGGTTAGTAAGGACAGAGAGATGCATAGAAATTAGAAAGAGAAGGGAAATTCTTCAGTTGTAACAATATCCAAAATAAAAACTTGTAACATTAATATATGTATGGATAAACTGAAATTGGAAAACCACTAACTTTTTTTTTGAAGGCTTGCCAGCTGAAGACAGAAACCATTACATATGAAGAGAAGGAACAGCAGCTAGTCAGTGACTGTGTTAAAGAGCTCCGTGAGTATCCAAGCTGTTTCTCACAACAACAAAACAGTATTTGAACATCTAGTGCCTAAACCTTCTCTTAGTTATCCCTGAAAAATGAGCTTTAGTAATTTCAGTCCTATAGTAAATCTATATGGTACAATAACTGCTATCAATGAAAGGGTATATTTTTGCTAATTTACAGTATTTTAAAAAATAAATATTTAGCACTGTTAGAGAATAATTTTTCTAACTCAATTGGTTAGCACTGATGGAAGATTTTCTGTTGTTTAGAAATAAATAAGATAGATATTTAGTTGCTTAAAGGTTATGTTTCTAAATATGTAGTCCCACCTCTATGCAAAACCAATCAGGCTTTACTATGACTTTGCTATCCTTTCAGGTCAAGTATACAAGAAACTCCAACTATCTTGTTTTGGGCAGGATATTTTTTGTTACAGTTAGTTGGGGGGAGTGAGTTGTTTCCATTTCCCTTTCTGTTTCCTTTTCCATTCCTTTAAGTCGCTTTTATGTTTTGTAGGGCAAACAAATGCTCAAATTTCCAGAATAACAGAGGAGTTGTCAGAGAAGAGTGAGGAGCTGGTTCGCTACCAGGAAGAGATCTCATCCCTTCTGTCTCAGATTGTTGATCTTCAGCATAAACTCAAAGAAGTAAGAGACTGCTGATGGAGTGTGTGTGTGTGTTTGCGCCATTCATGTACATATGTGCATGCTTATAGTGGGTAAAAAATTACTTGCAGATCAAGGGTTATATCACAAGAAAGTGGCTGTTTCATGAAAGAATGGCAAGGATCACCTTCCTTAGGGGAATTGGCTAAAAAAATAATTAGCGCTTTTTTGTGCTTTCAGCATGTGATTGAAAAGGAAGAGCTGAAACTTCACTTACAAGCTTCCAAAGATGCTCAGAGACAACTGACAGTAGAGGTACTTAAGGCTTTTGTGGGTGGGTGGATAAATGGATGGATGGATGGTTGGGCAGGTAAAGAGAGTACAAGAGAAAAAAAACTAAATGACTATTGTGGTTTAACCTGTCAGGCAGCTAAGCACTGCATTTTGTTCAAACACTCCCATCACCACACTCCCCCAGTGGGATGGGGAAGAGAATTGGAAAAAAAAAAAAAAAAATAGAAGGGGGAAAAAACCTTGTAGATTGAGGTAAAACTTGAGTAAGATAGAAAAGGAGGGGAAAATAATAATAATGATAATGATAAAAGAATATACAAAGCAAGTGGTGGACAGTGCAATTGCTCACCACCAGCTGACCAATGTCCAGCCAGACCCCAAGCAGCAGCACACCCCTCTGCCAGCCAACACTCCCTCATATTTATTGTTCAGCACAATGCCATTTGTTACAGAATACCCCATTGACTATTCTGGGTCAACTGTCTGTTCTGTCCCCTCCCAGCTCCTCATGCACAGCCAGCCTCCTTGTCGGCTGGGTAGCACAAGAAGCTGAAAAGTCTTTGACTTAGTGTAAGCACTGCTCTGCAACAACTGTAACATCAGCGTGTTATCAGTGTTATTCTCATCCTAAATAGAAAACATAGCATCACGCCAGCTACTAGGAAGAATATTAACTTTATCCCAGCTGAAACCAACATAAAAGCAGCAAGAACTTTTATTTATTTAAAACTTCTAATTTTTCATTGTGGTTGGAGTCAAATGATAGGGGAAAAAGAATAACTATGTTTAGTTAAGTCTACACAAATATTTTTGTAGTTCACGGGAGTCTGAAAGGCAAACAAGGTGTTCAAACTAGGTAAATTTTGTTTTTAGTAGTAGTTATGAGAAACGGAGTGCTTTCATGTGAATATTACTGCTTATATCAATACTGTAGCTCACTAGATCTTTAAGGATTATTCTCTTTTGCTACTTTTGCATCAAAATTTGCAGAGTTTTTCAATGTGTTTTACTTTGAATTTTATACTCTTGAGTATATATGTGTCACAATTAAAATTGGTATGGGTGATATGCTGAGCATTGTCTGTTACTGCTTCCAATTCCAGATGTTGGTGTGTGATGTGCGGTGGGAGAAATATTATAGTCCCATCTATATTGTTTTCTGTAGGAGTTACTCAGCTTAACTGTGTATTTTATTTGCTTCTGTTGAAGTTCAGTGGTATCACATACTCTTTTTTTCTTTCAGCTACATGAGTTGCAAGATCGGAACACAGAGTGTCTAGGGATGTTGCATGAATCACAAGAAGAAGTGAAGTTGCTGCGCAGCAGAGTCCGCTCTGTTGCTTGTCTCTGCCATCCCCAGTCATGTGGAGCATTTCCTGTGGTAACAAATACTGCTAGCATGGTGTATACCTACTGGCACATATAGGGCCTGTAATAGCATAGAACTGTAAAACAGCTGTTACAGGAGCTGCAGTGGAAACGATTTCGTAATAGGCAAAGGAACTGAGCTAACAGTTTTTCATTACTTTAATGTGTACATTTCTGACAATTTAATGTTTAGTAAACTAATAATTCACTTACCATTTTGAGATACTAAAATGTTTTTTCCTTTTTATATGACTTTTCTGTTAAGTACAGGAATTGGTATGTTCAATGGCTAGTGCTCCATTGTGCCTGTATATGTGTATTAAATTTTATAACTTGACAACATTTCTTTAAGAAACAAACCATTTTTTTTTTTTGAGAGTTCAAACTGCATTTTTCTTTCTTTATGTAGTTTATGATGTAATTTTATCTCTTCATCTCCTTATCTTGTGAGATTAAATTTTAAGCATAATCAGAAATATATAACCTTAGGCTGAATATAACTAAACCAATGGGAAAAAAAAAGCATTTATTTTCCTCTTCTTCTGTCAGGTATATTCTGAGTAGTGTACTCACAAATTTCTGAGTTGTGCTGGGACTTGTCAGGCTTTGGTTGATCATTCTGCATATACAGAATGATCAACCAAACAGAATGTATGTTTTTGACCTCTTAAGAAGTGCTCTTACAGTTGTAGCTTAATTTAAGAAATTAACATAAAAAGTACCAAAAAAGAACAGATTTTTAAAATGAAAACTGAACAACTGAACCCAAACCAGTTATATTTAGGTGTAATTATGGTGTAAAAATTCTCCTGCTTGCCATCCCCTTCAAAGACTGAAAGGTTTGTGTATTACGCACAGTGTGAAACATAATGAGGAGAAAAAAAAAAAGAAATTTTAGAGTATTTTAAAATTTTCTGTTAAAATTGTTAGGAAGAAGATTTCTATTAATGTGTAAACTCTTCTGGTTCCCATTTTTCTCTAGGATTCCCTTGCAGCAGAAATTGAAGGGACAATGCGTAAGGAATTGAGTCAGGGTGATGAATCTCTTCTATCCAAGCAGAAGTATGTTTTTAGATTCTGTGTGTCATTTCAATACTTGTTCATGTGCTTGTATTAAGTAAGGTGAAACTGATTTCCGGAAATCTATAAATATGAATGTTCACTCTGATAAATTTTCTTTTTTTTTTTTTTTTTTTTTTTTTGTAGTATTTGTAACTTTTCAACTTCAAAGCCTGCTATTTGATTCTATGAGGAAGCTGGGAATTTGCTAAAATGTTATTTCATTCTTCAGTTTCTCAGATTTTTGATGCAGATGCTTTGATACACAGCACTAGTTTTATCACTTTTACTGCTTATATAAAAATCTCTGGCAAATGAAATTATAGCTGAAAGACTGATAACAGTTTATAAAGCTGAAGACTTATTCCTGAAGACTTTACTTTTGAGCAAGAGTTAAATATAAGCTCCTGAAATTTTATCAGGTGGTTATCAATAGACTGTTTTGTTCTTTCAGATCAAAGTGGTAATTCAGATATTTATTAGAGCAGTACTCCCTAAAACATGGGTGTGTTAGGCAATCCTGTTCTTCTGGGCTTAAATCTTTTTAGTCCAGTCTCTGCTATCTTTTGCAAATCTGTTGCTCAAAACTTTGTTATCCCTTGAAAAATGTTTCTGAAACTCATGTTTGTTTCCTTAATTTTCTTGCAGGGGTCAACATAAACGAGTATTTGACACTGTCAAGGTTGCTAATGTCACTCGTGGACGCTCGTCTTCCTTTCCTGTCCCATTACCAATTCCTGGTTCTAATAGGTTAAGTGTTGTTATGACAGCAAAGCCTTTTCAGTCTGGCTTACATTCGGAGGGACACACACAGATGACCCAGAGGAGCAGCTCTGAGAAGAATTTGAAGTAAGAAACACAGTCTGTCTTTCTAAACTAAGTGACTTAAAACTAAATCCACACTGGACCCCTGCCATGTAAAAGAGAGAAATATTTAATTTGCTAGTCTTAATATCTATTATTATTTCATGTTTCTCACAGGGGCACGCATAAGTGTGGCCAGCCAGGAACTCCTGGGGACAATGACTTAGTCACAGCTCTGCACAGGCTCTCCCTCCGTCATCAGAACTACCTGAGCGAGAAGCAGTTCTTTGAGGAGGAATGGGAGCGAAAAATGCGTTTGCTGGCTGAGCAGAAAGAAGGAGCAAGTGGTAGTAATACACCAACAGAAAGCTGTTTTTCCTTGGGTACAAACTCAGAATTCACTGATTTCTCTGCCAGCTCTAGTAACCTCCGTGTCCTCCTACCAGAAAAATTGCAAATTGTCAAGCCCATTGAAGGTAAGAGGATGATCTTCCTTCTCCTAACAGCAGAAAAAGATTTCACATTAATTTACCAACTAAATTATTGTTGGTGTGTGTAGAGGTAGATGCAATATGTAATAAGAGGAAGGAGTAGCATTTGCTGGCTATGTACCAGCTAGCTCACCAGAGTGTTGCTTTGTACTTGGCTTTCTTATAAAGGTGCTAAGTGTTAGGCTTTTTCTTGTGCTTGGCATTGCCATCCAATCACACTATGTTTATCAATGTCAGCACCAGTTGGCTGAGATTGTTATAACAAGCATTCTTGTAACTCAGTGTAATTGTAAGTAATGGCTCTCGGGAACCCTTCTTTTGTCACACCAGGATCTCAGACCCTGTTTCACTGGCAGCAGCTTGCTCGACCCAACCTAGGCACCATTCTGGACCCAAGACCAGGTGTTGTTACAAAAGGTTTTACCCCTCTGACTGATGATAGTGTGCACCACATCTCTGACTTGGAGGAGGATGATGAGGAAGAAGGTGAAGGAGGTATAACATTTCAAGTGCAACCATCCTTTCTGGAGAAAAAGAAGTGTGCAGTGTCAAAGCAAGGGTCAGGGATTTTCCTGCCACCTATTACTTCAGTAGCAGTACCACTCACTGGTAAGAAGCATAGTTAGTGGTTTTTCTTCCGTTTGCATGCCAATTTCTGCTTTTTTTTTTTTTTTTTTTTTTTTTTTTTGCAAGGACTTCATCACTGTTTATGTGCTCAGTTGTATGATTACAGTGTGGGATTTCAGACTGAAATTTCTTTTCAGGACTCTTATTTTTCATTAACATTTATTTTAGTTTAGCAATTTGCCTCCAAGAACTTAATTTTATGCAGCTCCATACTACAGTAATTCAAAGTGCTAGCTCAAATACAGGTTAATACAGGTGGTACAGTTGCTTCCAGTTCTCTTCAGAGCATTTTGCAAGGTTAGAAGCCTGTGTCTGTGCAGAATGATCCTTGCTTTTAGATTCAGTTTGGATGTTAGTGTTTCCTGTAGTGCTAGTTGGCTTCTGTTGTTATTAATGTTACTGATGTTTGTAGAGTGTAGTTTCAGCTCATCTTAAATTGGGAAAAAAAGCATAAAGCAAGTAACTAAATTGATTTTAAAATAAACTGATTGTAGTATCTTTTTCTCACTGGAAAATATTTGGCCTTGGGGCAATGATGTCTTTGTTATTGTTTGTTCTCTACTTCAAAACAAAACAAAAAACAACAAAAAGATTAGCAATGCTAATAGCATCATCTTAAACTTTGCTTTCATTAGTACTAATCAGTCTGTATTTTTACCTTCATGGGATGTAAATTCTCCACATTGCAGCCTCAAATCCTGGAAAGTGTCTATCTTCAACAAATTCCACATTTACCTTTACTACATGTAGAATCCTTCACCCATCTGATATCACCCAAGTTACTCCCAGGTATGATAACATCCTAAGAATTGCTGTGTGGGATTAAGCAGTTGTATTCTGTATTCTGATATATGAACAAGTTTTAAAAAATACCAAGACAGTTAGGCAGCACGTGAAATGTTACACATAAAAATGGTTGTAATTACAAAGGGAAAACTAGAAATTCTCCACAATGAGAGTTCAAATAGGTTAAGGTAACTTAAAGGAAGCAAATTTATACTCTTAAAATAGCAAATTCCTTGTATCATATACCTATTGTATTAAAACAAAAACAATAACAAAAAAAGTCATAATATGTTTTATTCTGTCCTTTTTAAAAACTGAGTTGTTGCTGGATGTCGATGTTCTATGTAATACACTATAGTTGAGCACAGTTTATACATTTATTTCAGGTTGTGTAATATTTAAAAAAAAAAAGTGACTGTAGTATTAAGGCTTTCATGACAATTAGCTGAATACATTGTGGCTTGGCTGGTTGTGCTCTTTAAAGCAGAACACCAGTTTAAGTGGATTCAGTGTCCAATTCAAATTGCAAATCCTGATTTAACTTGTTTGCATTTTTTCTAGTTATTAATCTCGTCTATTAAGGGTCCTCTAAGTTTGTCCAACATCCAGTATCCATCAGAAAACATAATTATACTCAGTGTTTCAGGAAGCATCATTTGAGTTAATGTAGAGCAGAAGAGATTGCGGTGTTTGTACATAGAAAATAAAGATTAGTGTTTGTGTGATATACTACAGCTATAGTATCATTCAACAGGGTCTTTCATCCAAATGTGCTACTTGTTAGCATTTTATCATAGGTAGCTTTGGGTGTTCAGGTTTCATTTTCTGGAAATTTAGCAATTCAACTAATGTGTTTCTTCAGCAAAGTTTCTTCATGTTTTGTCATCTTACATTCCTTTGTAATTGTTTTATGAGACGTTCTCCTAAAAGCTCTGAACTGACAGCTGATCTTGAAAAGTTTTATGCTATCATATCTAAGTTAACTTCAAAAATTAAGTTTGGTTCTAAACAGAAGGTAAAACACAACAATGAACTTGATTATAGAACACTTCTTGGCATAATCTTGTCATAACAATTCATTTTTCTTTCATAGAACCATAGAATGGCTATGGTTGAAAGGGACCTTAAAGATCACCTAGTTCCAGCCCCTGCCATGGGAAGGGATACCTCCCACCAGCCCAGGCTGCCCAAAGCCCTATCCAACCTGGCCTTGAACACCTCCAGGGATGGGGCATCCACAGCTTCTCTGGGCAACCTCTGCCAGTGCCTCACCACCCTCATAGTAAAGAATTTCTTCCTAATACCTAATCTAAATCTACCCCTTTTTAGTTTAAAAACATTATTTCCTGTCCTATCAGGAGTTTTTCCTCTCCATGGCCAGACATTAAAAATTATATATGAAAAATAAATTCTTTGGTACTTACACCAAAACCTCTCTGTCAATCAATATTGTCTAGATATTTTGCAGAACACAAATACTGAAACTACTAAAGCTGAAGTTACCAGAATAAGTAACAATAGTTTTATTTTTCTTGTTTCTTTTATATACTAAAATGTATATACAGAGTCAAGCAGGTATGAAACGTCTAATGTGTGTATTTTCTCTGTTCCATTTTTATTTCAGCCCCATGTGTACCCCGTTTTCACTTGGAAATAGTGGCAGCAGCACTGGAAATCCAGTAGTGAGCACTCCAGCCGTGTCTTACAGGCTTAATATTGGAGAATTTCTCACCAACAGAGGAGATTCAACAACTACCCTCAGCAGCACCAGCAGTCTGGCACAGCTTTTGCAAGAACGAGGCATCTCTGCCAAGGTTTATGATAGCCCCATATTAGAAAAACTGCCTTTGCTACAGCCTCTTCAAACAGTCCCTTTTCCTTCTACTCCACCCAATTCTCCCTCACATTCACCTTGTCCTTCCCCTTCACCATTTGAGCCTCGAGTGCATCACTCAGAAAATTTCCTGGCTTCCCGACCAGCAGAAACATTCTTGCAGGAAATGTATGGCCTAAAGCCCTCCCGCAACGCTCCAGACATAGGCCAGTTGAAGATGAACCTAGTGGACAGGCTGAAGAGGCTGGGTATTGCCAGGGTGGTTAAGCCCCCTGAGACAGAGGACCACAGGAAGAATCAGGGGCCAGAGGTTAGCTTACGGAGGCAGGACTCAGCTGTGTTTTTAAATGCGGGTAGCAACTTAATGGCAGGACTGAGAAGAAACCAGAGTCTTCCAGCCATGATTGGAGCACTGGGAGCTCCAGTCTGCACACAGTCGTCAAAAATGGATATCCTAAAGGAGGACTGACTGGTATGGACTTGTAGCATGGTAAATAATACTTGAGGGATAAACATCCAGTACGGGTATGGTTAGGTGTGTAACAGAAGAGTTGAAGAAGGCATGTGCATGCTAAAAGATGGGGGAGAGAGAAGTGTTGGGATCAAGGAGAAAAGAACAATGCTTAGGTTTGAGGAAGAAGGCTTTTGTCGAAGACAAGAAAAGAAAGAAGCCAAAGCTTAGTTTTGTGATCCCTTCAGCATGTTTTAGCTTAAATAAAAGACCATTGTAGACATTCTCAGCATTTTAACCTTTTAAACTGTATTTGTAAAACCATCTTGAAGGTGCTGTTCTATTTTTTCTGCCATATGACCATAGGATTTTACTATTTGTTAGCAGTCAGACCATATCATTTAAATGCAATGTTAAAATAATGATCAGTCTGACCAGCTTCATTGGTCCAAGTTCTTCTCTGTAGCAAACAAATGCAAAAACTTGGGACATTTTTGATTCTTGTATTTTCTAGTTCAGAAACCATATTCTTTTGTACTCCCCACATTGAGAAGCAGGTGAGAGAACCTTTAATTCTATGTAAGAAAATAGTATGTACATTTATGAATACCAAAACAGATGGTCAGCATTTGTTTTTTGAGAGTGCAATTGTGCTAGTGAGATAATAACAGAAGTTAATTTCTTTCCAGAGCTACTGAAGCATACAGTGGAAGGTGCAATGAATAAGAATTACGAAGCAAAAAAGTATATATTAGGTGAAAATTTCAAGCTAAGAAATCTTTCCAAAGTGTCCCATGCATCTTTGTAAATGAGGGCATTTTTGCACATACAAAAAAATCTCAGGCACATTTTTATTTTCTTTTGCAACACTGAAACTACATGCTCAATTCAATTATTTCAATTTTATTTTAAATAAGCAAAGAGTATTTACTTAAATGCTTGAAAATTCAGAAATCTGACTCTTCTCTTGATAGGTAGATATTCTATACATTTTAGTGTTTTGCAGTAAACATTATGCCTTTCATTCAGATATTTCTGATTTTAGGCAGGATTTTGTTTAAAAGATTTCCTTTGGAGCAAAATTTACCATTCTATATTCAGAAACAAGAGATGAAAGATAGTGTTCTTTGTAGCATTTTATGAACACAGATCAATTTTATCTGTTGGAATCCCATGTTCCAATGATGGAGAGTGGTTCTGAATCTGCTTTTGAACAGAACTAAGGCAGGCTTTCTGTCCCAAAAGAAAATCATTTGGAGAAATCTGATTTCTGAGTGGTATTCAGCAAAGTATTATTGTCCATGCTGCTTTTTGGTTTCCTTTCTGTGCAAGCTTTTAGTTATAACTGAATAATCTACAATAGATTTGTAAGGTAACTTAAAGAAGAAAAAGTATTTGCCGCAAGTTCTTTGGAGGAATAGGCTAGTGACCAGAGTGGAAAAGGGTTCTTAATCTGTATGTGATTTTTTCACTGTACTTATCAACATATTTAAATGATTTTAAAGTTTGTTTCCATACAATTAGATAAAACAGTTAATGTTTAGCTTGGCTGTTGCAGTGTATGTGGAATATAATGGCTGGTATCTTTCTGGGTGCATGGTGTGAAGCATTGGTATAATTACACTGATTTGCATTTGGCATATGGCACATCAAAATAATCAGCACCGTTTTCGCTTCAGGGTTGAGTGGAATAGGGTAGGAGATCAAAGTGTCTTAAACTGATTTATATGTGGCCTTTCTGCTTTTACATCCCTATAGATCTTATGATTACTCTCTGATATAGCAGTCTTTTTTTTTTTTTTTTTTTTTTTTTTTAATTAAAATGAGTAACCACCTCAAACTTGCACAGGGATTCTCAACAGAAACTTGTCTGTCAGCAGCGCACAGAAATATTCGGGAATTCCTGGAGTTGCCTCTTGCTATCTAAGCAAAAACTTAAACTTATAAAAGGTGAATTTTATTTAAAATACTATATACGGGTTAATATTTTTTTTTAATGAAAAATACATACTTCTTTTGTGTATTTGTTTGTACTTCCTTAACTGTGCACAGGGTCTTACCTAGCTAAATAAGGTAAGAATGAAAGGTCTAGGAAGAGGTAATGTTGCTCTCCAGTGAACTAAGAAATGAGTTGACAGAAGGTTAGACAGTTTGGTATAAACAGAGAAGTATATAAGGTGTCAAAAGTATGTCCATTTTTTGTACGTTTATTATAGGAATACATGTAAGTAAGTGACAGAAAATTTTTTAAAGGTATTTCACTGTGTTTCTAACTAGCTTCATTAGTTAACCCCAGCCATTCAATCCCTGTGTGTTACCAACATAAACAGCAAATCAATTAAATCAGAATTCCTTTGGCAGACCAGGTTTCCATTAAAATTTTATAACAGCACATTAATTAAATGCATGTTTCTCTTTGGGACATTTCCATATTGCATAGCCTGGCAATATAAACTGGTTCAGTTCAAACTGTATTACGGATATGTTGCAAGATTGTTTGTCTGTTTTCTGTAGGATAATGTATTCTCAGATACTTTACACAAGGCAGGAAGATGATTAAAGAATTTGTATACTGTTGCGTTTATCCAGTTTTTGATGCTGTGGCACAGTGCTATTGAAATTCTGTTGTGCATTTTGTATGCATGTGTCTGGCTTGCAGCAACAGGGAAAGATTTGCCACTTCTTCCAAGTTTACTGCTTTGTGCTAAAATTCTAGAAGACAAACTTTTTTTGAATAACATACATGTTTCTGATAAAATATTAAAGTTGCCATTGTTCTAGGAACTGATTTGGCTTGTTGCTTCTTAAAAGAGATGAAACAAACTCGTGTGACTAAGATGGCTGAGCTCCTGCATAAGATCATTTTGTCCTGTGCAAATGTGATTTGGTTGAGTGAGTTAATGAAGAATTGATGGAGAAATGGCACTTGGCAAAGATTCTGTTACCTTGCAGGTTTGAGACAAAAATAGGTGTTGCAAAGAAAGGAATTACCCATGTTTGTGAAAGTTTCAAGACACTGGGAGAGAAATTCTTTTAGTTTTTACCTTTACTCAGATTGGCTTAAACTAAGTACAAATGTATAGCTTTCTAGTTTTAAAGATATACAGGTCAAGTTTCACTGTGTTTGATAAACTTGGAGATAACTGCACACTTGAAATACATGTGGTTGATGATGCCCAAAGTCTACTTTTAGTTAAAGAGCAGCAGAGAGAGAAGAAGAATGTTAGGTTTGGGCCTCCTTTGACTGTTACACAAAGAGGATTACACACAATGTTTTTGAATGGTCTGGGAACTTTTGTTGTTGTTGTTTTGTTTTTGTTTTATTTTCATCAGCTTTTTGCACTTACTGTTGTTTCATAGTGGAATGTGAATTTCATAATAAACATGAGTAACATGTCATTTTTCAATATATTGGTCACCTTGTGTGGTTTATTCCAGGTATCGCCTTCTATACTGCAACATTCTTTAATAAAACTAAAATTAGACCTTTTTAAAAATCGTCTGGAATTTAGTGACTGGTGCACAAGCTTGGTGAGCTGGTATCTTCACAAGCACTGTCTGTAAAAGCTATCTGACAAATGGATTCAAAAACTTTATCAGGCTGTGCTAGGCTGTTTGCTGTTGTGTTTATACCTAAGCAATTAAAGGTAGTATAGATGTGCAATACAAGCTGCAGTTAGACTTTGATTGCAATGTAAAAGTGTGATAGTTAAATCTAGAAAAACAAAACAAACACACAATTAAATAAGAGTACCTTCTGCTGCATTTTGAAAAGCATTTTACTTAATGAAAGACTTCACAGAAATTCATAAACAGCTCATCAATTTCTAGACAGAATGTGAGCCTCAATTTAAATGAATATCCTCATGTTTTCTGTTACTCTTGTAGTTGTTTTTCTCTCCTGTCATTTTGCAGCACATAATGTGTTTTAGCATAATGGTGTCAACTAGCAAAAAATAGAAAAGAGATTGGACTTCTTTGCTAGACTTAAGTATCCATTAGGTCAGGGAGGGGTTCTGCATTTATGGTCTCCTGTTTGGAAGTATATATTCTTCCCTTGTTTTCTTCAGGCCTTCAAGGGAGGATTGTTGTTTTTTTTACAGAGATGTGTATGATCAATGCTGTTGTTTTTCCGTCTTAGTAGCTGATGTTATGTCAGCCCTCCTCTATATTTGTCATAAAATGGGAGCAGAGATTGAAACCAAGCTACTTACCCTTGAGTACTGCCTTTGTGCAGGTATCACTGAAGTTCCCTTTGCACATTGATTGTCTGTCATGTCAGCCTGCAGTTGTGCATACTTCCAGTGCACACTTCTGCAGTTGTTTTTCTGGCTGAAAGGCTCATATCATTTTCCCCAAAATACTTGGTTCCTTCCATGGTACAGAATGGAAGCAGCACTGATTTGCAACTAACGGGTTCTTACTCCAGTTCACCTAACTTAATTACTGGCAGTGGTTCCTCTAGTAGTCTGTGTCGAACATTTCAAGAAACTGGGAACCACCACTATCCTATGGTATATATCCTATATTTATTTAGCTTTCTTTCTTTTCTGACATGAGACTTGCACCCTTGTCAAACTGAAGCTGACTTTTCAGCTCAACATTTCATATGCTGAAGCCTGAGTTGGACGTTTTGAGGGTTGAAATGGTCATGACGCAGTCTCTGATAGCTGCACATCCTTATAATAGGCCACTACAACAAACTTGGGACATTTTCTCTCTTTTGTTACACCATTTGCCAGACAGATAAAAGTTCCTATTATTATCATACATAACATGGCGATTTTAACAAAGCATATATACATAAATGTTGATTTGATGATGTTTATGTATTTTAGTCATTCTCTCCTTAAGGTTTGGGCTTCCTAGCTTCTCAGCTGCTGACATAACGCATCTGTGTATCCTTCAGAAAGCCCAGTAAAACATTGCATGTACTCTTTAAAGTTCTCCAGTTTTCAGGATGATGAGGGATTCCACTGCCACTGGAGAGAAAGGTGAGTTTGGGGGAAGAAGGCCCAGAAAAGCAGCCACTCTTTTCTGTTCACTTCAACTGTCCTGAAACACCTGAGCCCAACAGGTACAGCCAGCTGCTTTGTTCTAAGCAGATACGCTCTCAGGTTTGAGAGTCTGTGGACTAATTTTTTTTTTTTTTTTTTTTTTTACATACTCTCTAGCACTTCAGATGTAATAAGGGGAAAGGTCTGATGCTGTTGAGCTTCTGGGAAGTGAGTTAAACTAAAGCCATTAGAGTTCAGTTACAAAAGTTCTTTGATTCGGCAGGGCAGGATTTAGTGAAGACCCTGTAGGACTCATGCTGGGAGTTACCCTCACTCTTTCTGGTATTATATTAATAGTTGGAAGGACAGACTTTTCTTCCGCTTACTCAGCACCTGTAGATCTTGCTAACCTCTTAATGAATGTTTAGTAGCTCTTGTGGGGTGAGAGCTGGGGAGAATTGAGTAGGCTTTACTGCTTTTATTAAGTTCAATTGCCATTTCAGTTTTTTTTTGTTGTTGGTTTGTTTTGGTTTTTTATCAGTTGAAGCTCATGTTCAAAGGAGGGTATTAAAAGATGTGTGATCATTTTCACTTTTATTTGGTGTATATATAAAGTCGATCTGTACTCTCAATCCATTATCTGTATTGATAAAAGTAGCTAATTCTTAGGACTGACGAAAGTAGGCATCTGCCTGCAGAACATGTAAAACACTCAATACATTCATACCTACCATTACCTATGTGACCAAACTGGGTATACTGCAAGTTGTTTACAGAAAAGACTAGTCTCTAGTACTTGTGCACAAGCCTAAAACATCTTATTAGATCCATTCCTCTATGAATAAATTTTGAAGACATTTTACTGGACACATAGCAGTTGCTGCTCAAACAAGATTTACAGATCTGTATGCAGTAACTGACTTTTGACCTTCGATAACATACCTGCTGTGACAACATGAGGCTCTCTAAGAAAATGGAGGAAGGTGCACTAAATAAATAACAACAGATCTAATACTGAATTCTCCTCACTTCTCTTTCAGTGTTTTTAACAGCATTCCTTTTGATTCCCAAGGAGAAGTTTCCTATATGAGCATGCTGTCAGTCAGACTCCTGAATTCAGAATCTCTTGGCTCACTTAAATTTTGTCCATATGTATCATCCATAGGACTAAAGAAGATCCAGCCTCACCTCTAAGGGAAAGGGAACAGCATGAGTTCATCAATTTGACTGTACCTGATCCCCAGCGGGCTGATCTACAGTCTGACAAGCAGGGTAAATTATTTCAGGGGGGGGGAGAGAGAAAGTAACAAAACACACTAATGCATGTATCCTGTACAATTGGCAGCCCCCCCCCCTTTATTTTAGAAAAGTAAGTATAAAATACACAAGGCTTTATAACTGTTGTCTTCTTAAACTTGCATTTGCAATATATCTTAATAAAGAATCAGCAATTGTGGTACAGCTGAAAGGACCCTGAGTGTATTTTATGCTAGCAAACTACAAATTCGAGACCAGGGGAGATGCTCTCAAGTATAAAGTGTCACACAAATTAATACTAAGTTCTTAAGACTTTTGCTCCTTGTCTATTATCAATAAAAACATTTGCATTTGTGCTACCAGTAAACACTGAAAGTCTGTTACGTTTTACCAAATTCTTAGCTGATACCAGCTGTTTAAGGCTGCTGCAGCTCCTCTTGCTCTGCAGTTCTCTCTCATTTAGTTGACAGGAAAGATGAGCTTTTTCCTCAGTGTGAAACTGGGCTGGGGCATCTGCTTTGCTGCATTCTGTTTGTCAATCTTTCTGCTCACCTCTTGATTCACAGCTGTCAGGATGGTGAGAATATCTTCTCCTCTGCAAAAATACAAGTACATTTTGTATTATAGCAGCATTTAACATCAGAAAACATACTGCATTCTCATATATCATAACCTATGCAAGTGCTAACAGCTCCGGTTTTAAAGAGTCTTCAAAGCAGTTAGGTAACTGCTTCAAACAATCTAAATGGTGTTACTCTGTTCTAAATTGCTGTTCTCACTCTGAGCAAGCCCTGCTACTGCATATCATCTACCACTGCATTCAAATCAAACTCTTGTAATTCAGAATTTAAAAAAAAAGTGTTGCCACAAAGTAGTTTATGGAAATAGAGTTACCGAGGACAGCTGTTCTCCAAGTGCTGGCATAGTGACTGTATGTACCAGCTTCCCTGGCTTGAGCTTCTATAGGAAACATAGTCTTGCAAGGTAGCCATGCCCAAGAGGAAGTCTGCCTCTGAGGGAATACACTCGAGCTGAAATCTTGCATCTGCTTCTAGAGAAGAATCTTGCTCCCCAGAATCTGTTTCAATGGTTACACCTTTCTGACGAGCATCACCTTGGCATGCCTGAACAAAGAAGACTTTTGGTTTTCCAGCAAGTGAGTGGCAATTCTGCCCAGTGAAAGAAGTGGTCAGTTCCTGGATACGTACTTCCTGTCCATCAACACCATATATAACACCTTTTTTTCCATGAGAGAGAACACAGCAAACAAAACAGTCTTTGTCATTGTGATCTTTGCACCGGTAGATGTTCACAATCTTACGGATTTCTTCTGCAGTGAGGTCTTTATATTCTTCTATTATAAAATGAAGGGTGCCAAAGACTTTGCTCAGAGCAGCTGAAAACCAAACAGAAGGGTGACTAAAGCAGTTTTATAAAATCTGGACTCCTTTTGCAAGTTATGTTTCTAGAGGAAGCCATTTATTTTTCATCCTGCTATACTACTATCCAGGTAGTTACACTCCTGCTCTGAAAATAATCTAGATATCTGATCACTAATCATATTTGTATCAAATTCCCTTAGCCCTCATTACAAGCCTACCTTGTGATTTTGCTGTTTAGTATTGCCTTTGTATGGCAAAGTGCAGAACTAGCTGTTACCTCCCCAGCCAACTTTTACAGTTAGTCTTTGCCTCTTGCAACAGGTGTCAAACATTGCTATTGCTTTCCCTGAGAGCGGAGGCATTACATTTTTGGGTAATACCTGTGTCACAAGAAGATTACTTACACTCTGACTCTTGAATTAAGTTAAGGTTCAATTCAATCAGTGAAGTCCTGCCGATGGATTTTATCTCTTGGTCTAGATAGTGCAAATATGCCAATTTCAAGGATCTTAGGACCTGCCATGAGCTACACTGCTCTTGCAGGACAACCTGCTAAAATCAGGGCCACTGAATAGCAACATAATAGAGTCCCTAAACTCCATGCCACCCACAAAACTTTTTTTTTTTTCCCCTTTAAGCTGGAAGTTAACTAAAATCCAAATTCTGGTTCTGCAGCAAATCTGCTTCTGCAGATTTTAGAAATATGCAACTCAGTCACTACCAGAAAAGTAGACTAGAAATGGAAGCTTGAAATTCAAATACCTAGTGCAGAATACAAAATGTTTCCTATTTTTAAGTCAGTCTACTCTCCCTGAAGATATGCAAAGTCATCTTTAATGTTCACTGTACCTGCATCCACGTCTGTCCCATTCCGATCATTCATCTTTCTGAGTTCTGGCACTGCTTTCCTGGCTTTTGCAAAATTGTGATTATTCAGGATCAGGCATACTCCACGGGGTCGGCTTGTCATTTTGTAAGCTTCAAGCTGTTGGAAAGACAGACTGCTTGTGACTGCTTCTCAGCCCTTGCTTGTGGCACAGAGGGGTAACAGTGAGGGAGCCTCACTGTGCAGCTCTCCCTGCACAGGCTTTGCTCCCAGGATGTGGCAACGTGCTGCTCCACCGCCTCTGGGAGTCTTTGGTGCTGAATAAAAGCCCCTCCAAGCCTTCACCATCATGCTTGGCCCACAAAGGGTGCTGCATATGCCTACTTTTTCCAGGCCTAGTCATCTACCTACTGTGTACTTCCTGGTATAACAAACTTGGCTTGCCTTGCTACTTCACAAATGTTTGTTTTGTTTTTTTTTTATGTTTTAACCCTGCAGCAGGTTCTGCCCATGACTTAGTATCAAAATAAGGGACATTACAGAGTGCATTTTTATTTTTCTAGACTGCACCTTTAACAAGCTGTGCATATAAGAATGGTTTGCCTCCCAAAGGAATTGTCTCCTCTGAGACAAAATTATGACATTTTTAAGACACGTACTGACTTACCTGGGAAGACTGATCACAACTGCCAGGAGAATCACGTGCCACAGATGATGACAGCAATCTGGGACAGGCTGAATACACATAAAGAAAGTATGTGTAAGTAAAGAACGTAACATTAGAGAAAGAATTGAATCTCTGTTCGTATTCTCTATTCACAAGTAGTTCCAAGAGTTAAACTGTTCTCTGAAAATACTGAACTGTGGTTGAATGACTGTTCTTGTTAGCTATAAACCACACCAAGAAAAATCACCTAAAAGGGAGTTAAAAGTACTGTGATGAGTGAGTAAACAGCTGCATACCTGATCACTTTTCAGAGAGGCACATGTGTAAAAAAGTGAGATGCAAGTGATGTAGAAGGTCCAAAAGCTGGAGAAAAGCAAAAGATTCATTTTTGATAGAGTTTCACTTACCTTCAGTGACTTCTGTGCTGCTCCTCTGTCCTTCTGTTACAAGCATCTCTTCTTCACCTGAAAAGCATTCATTAATTCATTATTAGTCCTGTAAGACAGCTAAGTGTCACTTCAAGACTTGTGGGAAAGAGGCCTTGTTTTGGTTTGGTTTAGTTTACCAAATAGGTTTAATTCATATTCTTCAATTTTCTTCAACAGGCTCTTGTCAATTTTTTCACAAAGAGTCTTCAGGACAGTAAGGTTGTCTTCTCCCAAAATCCCCTTCTTCTCCATCTCAATGAAAACGTCGAGCATTGTCTGGGCAATCAGAAAGGTAGTTTGCTCTTAGGACACATCCATGCTGCTACTGGGAAGGAAGCTGCAGCATGTGCATGTGCACCCAAGCCAGCCTGAATAAAAGTATCTTTTCAACATACATATTTCCTTCACACTGCTCAGAAATGCTGAGTTCTAATCCAGGAGAGCTAATGGTGATCACACAGGAGGGAAAAAAAAAAAAAAAAAAAAAAAAAAAAAAAAAAAAAAAAAAGATCACTTTTATTACTTCTTTCATTGAGCTGACTTACAGTGGCAATTTTTTGCACTCAGCAGAAACACAAGCATCACACTAGTGACCAACTTCAGGCAGTGGTAACAATGGGTATAACCATGCAAGTACAGTATAAAGAGTTCTCTGAAGCAAGAGGGAACCTAAGGGACAGGACCTCTTGCCAAACAGTGAATGGTAGAGCACAGTGGTCACCCCATGGATTTACTAGAACAGGTACCACTCATTGGTTGCAGTTTTTTCTCTAAGAGGGAAGATTTTAAAAGAAAGAGTTATCATTAGGCAGTCAGAATTGCAGGCTGATATAGTGTAAGAGCAGCTGGATCTCTCTAAGTTAACTCCAAGGCTGTAAGTTAACTCCAAGCTCTTGGGTATTAGCACAGCTAAGGATCTGCTGCCTAGATCTGTATTCTGAGTTTGGAAATAAACAGAACCAAAACATAAAGTAATAGCCACAGTGGGTGATTTGCTGTGTTTGATAATGGCTTAGAAGGCAGACAAAACAAAATCAGTCAGAAAAGATTAGTGAATGAGCTCAACAGCCACTGATCAAAGCCACTGAGTGTCATGCCTGTCCCAGGGCTGGCCCGTCCATTCTGGGCTGTAGGACTACTGCTAGAGCTACACGTTAATACTAGCACAGAAGAAAAAGGGTCACCCTTTTCCTTATGGTCTTTTCAGTTTTAGTGACACTCATTCCCCACAGAACAACCCAAATGCTACAATGCATTATACTAATAATTAAATAAATAAAATAAAATAAAATAAAATAAAATAAAATAAAATAAAATATTAAAGCAATTCTTACAGTTTCAGGGCTTAGCTTGCATTTTGGTAATTCTTTCCCCAAAAGAAATTTGAAACACTTCATCTCCTCTTTCGTGATGTTTTCTGACAGCTGAAAGAGTAGGTACCTAGAAAGAGCAGTGGAGGACATTGTTTCACCATGTTCCCTAGCACACAACTTGGCACGGTACTGTTGAACTGTCCCCTTAGTCTCCTTTGTGCTGCCTTCTCAAGTACATGGGACCCTTTTTTCCTTTTTAGCCTGAGGGAATATCAGTAACAGAATAGCCAAAAATCAAACCATTTCCAGCTGTAATTAAAAAAAAAAAAAGTCTGTGTTTTCCTAAAATCAAAACTGCACTGAGACTTTCTAGTACTGAGTGCAGAGACAGAGTCACAGCCAGTCACTTACTACAGCCCACAGCACTTGGGGGGGGAGGGGGGGGGAAGGCCATGGTAGGATGTGAACTGCTTCAGAAAGGTGCAGCTTAGTTTTCTCCCTTTTAGTGGACAGACATTTCTGTTTTCTCTACTGCTTATACCTGTTTTCCCCTGGAAAGATGCAGGAGCTTGTGTGTTTCCAAACCTTAGTCGGGTGTTCAACTCATCAGTAAAAAACTTACACAGACCCACCTGAGGTCACTGGGTCCCAGAGAGCAAGCTCCAGGGCCAGGCTCAGTCCAACACCACCCCCGGCCACCTAGTGAATCCACTAGCAACTCACCTGAACTGCGACACCCGTGCCCTGCCTGGGATCTGAAGCTCCCTCTCCATCGCCTCTCGGCTGGAGCCCAGCTGGGCAGCCAGGAGGTCCATCCGATTGATCCGGTAGAGCAGCTCCCGCAAGAAGGCCAAGTCCCCTGCCTCAATCATGCCTTTCTCCAGCAGTGCCTGGAAGAAGGCCTTGGGCTCCTCGATGGCTTCTTGCTTCCTCACAGGGACGTGCTCCAAGCTGAGAAACTTCAGAGCCGCCAGCTCAGCCCTGTCCAGCGCCTCGCTGATTGCATAGAGCTGCCTGGAGAACTCCATGGTCCTGCCAGGCCCAGACCACAACCACTTCCTTGCCGCAGGCCTTCTCACTGCTGCCGTGCTCCCATCTGCCACCGGGCATGGGAGGGAGGCGGCCTGTGGGCCACTGGGAGATGTAGTTCTTTCTAGATTCCTAACTAGAAATCCCCCAGTTTTACTTAAAAGCTGTGTGCCTGCCAGAGAGGAGCTCTCTCAGACACACCCGAGGCCCACTCTGTTTGCGGTTATGGAGCACTATTTAAAAAGATAGAAACATTCTGAGGAAGCAGAAAATCCCTACCATACACAACTAGGTGGAGAGCACAGGGCCTGGTTACCATCCACCAGAGCTGACCTCCAATGAGCTTGTCTTCTTGGGTGTCACTGCTCTTCCCTTCAGCCTGGGAGCCACCATACCTCAGATTTCTTTTTCTTCTGTTGCCAGGAAATACTAATACATCCCTCTTTACTGTTAGAAAACAAACAAACAATAACAAAAACAATACCAAATAGGTCTTATCTTTCCAGCAGAAAAAGAATGTTTTCATACAACTTCAAACGTGTACTACTGACAGGAAAAGTGACTTTTACATACCATGACTGAATTCATACTACATGCATAACACAACATGCTGCACACTGTTTTATATTAAAGCTGCCCCCTGCTTGTTTGAATTCTTCTCTTTTTGCTTCATAAAATTCATACATCCTCTCAGTGAAATCAGTAAGTGGAAACTGGTGGGGGAAGCAAATGAGAGCTCTGCATGCATTTTTAAGTACTTCATAAAAAAAACACACGTTGAGCCCACTTGTAAACTGGAGTGACACTTCAGTGGTTAAAAATACGAAGTAAGATGAGTTTGCCAATAAAATATTTTCCCAAGCCACACCATTATCTTCACACATCTCAAGATATTTCTGACATGAAAAAAAATGAACTTGTGCAGGTCAGAAGCTCCCTCTGCCTGGGCTTTTGCTGCAATCACACCTCTCTAATTTAAGGGCACTAACAATTCATTGCCATTTTAACATGAACAGAAAGAAGCTCAGAATGCCACAAATGAACTTCCTCTTCACAAGCTGTTCGAGGACACTGACAGGAAACACATACACCCAGTTGAGGTGGTTGACTCTACACCCTAACAGGCGCTGGCCGTTGAACCAGCTTCCCTCCCAGCCCTGAGGACTTTTAGCAACAGGATTATAGGAGCACAGAATGATGGGGGTGAGACCTTAAAATGCTACGTAACCTCTGTTACACCTTCTGTTGCATAGATGGTATTTCACAACAACGGAAGGAAGGAGATTTTATTAGTTGGATTTTCATCCTTCTGAAATTGAACATTAACATCTTACCAGGAGAGCCACCCTCAAGACCATAGTCCCCAAAGAAATAAACAAGGTGTCAAATGAGGTATGTTTAAAACGAGGTCTGTTTAAAAACAGACACAGACACCACCCCATCCCACTCCCCCTAAAAAAAGGAAAAACATGTTTGGCAATACATTAAGCAGAAATATTTACGTTATTATATCATAGAAGTCATTTATCAATGTACAAAGCACTACGCAAGATACTTGATCACAATATGCGTACAAGTTGGGTCACAGGTGGATGCAGCAAGATGTTTTTTTGTTTTAAGCTGAATGCAGCAAGATGTTTTTTAACAGCCTATGAGCTAACATGCCCTCAAGTCATGTTAAAACAAGCTCTTCTTAGTAAATAGACTGCAGGAGTTATGGATCCTTCTCTTTGCACTGATATGCCAGGACAAAGCAGGCCTAAACACAAAGTGGCTAGAGGAATATAAAATCTATGTAAAAGACCTAAGTCAAGCTCAGACGCAATGTCCAGGATAACTTTCCAGCTAGCTAGAAACATATGACAGTTTGGAACCACAAAAAACAGTCACATCAGGGGGCTGGGGAATTCCTGTAGCTGTCAATAATAGAACAGACAGAGCAATAAGCAAAGGTACGACTACAGAAAGGAAATATAGAAATGCGTATCTGGGAATTCCCAAAGATCTTAACCATATTTTTTAGCACATTGCATAAAAGCCACTGCAGACTAAACAGGTTGTTATCTGTTCATAATTTGACACAGCTCTAGCTGAAAAAAAAAAGGCAGATCTGAGTAATTCCAGAGAACACGTTCCCAAGTTAGTTAGTAGGTCAGAATAAAAGGCAGCAAGCACAGGCTGAACACTGAACATTTCCTGAGAAAAATCTAGCTCTGGACTCTCTGCTGCACAGCTGGCTCTTTTAAACGTTGTGGATTTTAATTCCACTTCTCCTTGGACTTCAAGTCTTACAGACAGGACTTCAAATCTTACCGACATCAGATACAGACAGCAGTTAAATCTAAAACAAAATGATCAAAACTCCCCAGTAGGTTAACTAACTTTACAGCACAGAAAACTTAAGAGCAAACTTTTATAGAGGTAGTGGGAAAACACGTAATTAGAGCAGAGCAGCCCATGCAGTGGTAGAAAGCAGGCTGTGATCTAAACACAGGCAGGCTCCTCACACGTACCACTAACCCATCCCAATAGTGGCAGGTGACCCTAAAATCTTTACAGGAGAGAGAATGATAAACTTCCTAGGGAAGGGGGGCGTACACCACTCTCTGGGAAACTGATGTTAAACTGAACGAGTAAGTAAGGAGATGCAAATAAGAGGGCAGAGATCTGTGCCTCTGAATAACATTGTTTCCGCCTTCTGTCTTCCCCTACTCTTCTAAGCTTCTGTCTTCCCCTACTCTCCTTTCAAACAGCATCACTCTGATCTTGCCTGCTTTCAGCGTAAGCCTACAGGGTTTTAACTCACCAGCCTTGCTTTCCTGCCAACCTTCTGAGCCCACTTCCTGGTGGTAACGCTTCTACTGGCTGAAAGCAAAGTACAGACTTGTGTGCCAGCATTGTTTCAGTACAAAATTCTGCCTCCCAAACAGGAGGTGAAGAAAAGGGAGGACAGACTGAATAATTACAGCTGAGTGCCTTCAGAAAGGAGAGGTAATTGCCCCTCACCATTCTCCAAGTTGTGCTACAGAGGAAAAACAGTCAGAAAGCTGCAGAGCCTTCAAATTTTCTTCTTACCTTTCAGTTCTGTGGGAGGGCAACAAATATACAAAAGAACATATCGTCCACCCGGCTGCAGGCCTGTGTGAGCATATTTTCCTCAACCCAAAAAAGAAAGTGTTTTTGTTGATCACTGCATGAGTCACATAAAAATTCACAGCATAGCTGCTTCCTGAAATTACTTGTAACAATAATTGACAGACAACCTCACCACAAACATGGCAAAGGAATTAACTAGATTATATCTGATCCACAATCCAAGGATGGTATGAATCAAGGCTCCTAATTCTTCTTGCTGTGCCTGGATACAATTGCTGGTTATAGCAGCGTGTCCAAGAACAGACAACGACCATTATTCTCTGCCACTACTTGTTATCTGTTTCTCCACAGTCACTTCTTTTCCCACTATCAATACATTAGTTTCCAACACATTCCCCTCCCCCCCTTCATCCCCACCTCACTGCCCTTGCCCCTTCTCTGTTTAGAAAAAACATTGCAACACAGTCCGTACCACAAGCCAATGTTAAAAAAAAATAGTGATAGTTACACTGAAGTCTTTTGTACAAACTAGTATTTATATGGTGAAGAAAGCTGAACTTACCACAACACTGTGGAGACTGGAGGGTATCCTCAGTTTTAGACAAGACAGCTGCACCAGTAAATCAGGTTGCCTGAGACAATTAAAGAATGTCTTCCCAAGCTAGCCAGGCCAGCATAGGGAGGGGATTGTATGTGGCTCAGCCCAACACAAAGTATAAAAACTGTACAAATGATTAAACAAACTGAAGGGAACAATGGGGTTGTGTTGGCTTCAAGCCACATGTTCCTTCCTATCAACTAGAGACGGCCAGTGTTGTGGCAGTGAGCATGTGGAAACTGGTGATGAGAATCTCACATTTGTATTCTGTTCAACTTCAACTGTATATTGTAACTGCTGTGTTATTTTCATGTTGTGATTTCAGTATATTGTTGTATCATTCAAAAACTCATGTAACACCAAATATAACAAATAAGTAAATTTGATATTAGACATTAAACCCTCCTCATGTGGAGTATCTAAAAGAATTTTTTCTAAAAGTACTAAACTCTGACACAGAAAACAATGAAGAAATGGAAATACCATGGATTCACAACTTAACTAATACCAGTGATATTTTCCCTTAATTGTACTGGAACAGCTGCCACCTTCATCACGTTTCTCCCAGAGGAAGCAGTGATTTCATTTAAACAACATTTCCATATCGTAAAACAGCATTTACAAATCAACTACTAACTTCATATTAAGGTTTCATTTATGAAAATGCTATAAAAATGTAAATACATTGTTGCTGCATTTTTCCTAGATGGTTAACCAAATGTCATCCATAGAGCTGTATCATAATATCTTCTATTATAATTTGCCACAAACAGCACTCTCATTTACATTGTGCTAATAACGCCTATTTATGAAGCCTGTGCGAACAGAGCTTTGACTCTAAGAACTGACATTCTCCCTTTCACTTAGAAGGTGAAAACCAGTAACTGAAGCAAAATGCTCCACATATTTTGTGGAATTAGAAATAAGAAAGTCTCACTTCTGGAAGAAAAGCAGTAACAAATAAAGAACCCTTGCACTACAGTCAAACACAGATCTCCAAAAAACACAAACTAAAAAAAGCAGAAGTTACATATTGTCTCATATCCATCCTTTACCTTGTTATAAAGCTTAGAAGGGATGTGGCTGTTAGACGCCTGGGCAGCTCTCACACACCATGTACACACTGCTGAAGATGCAAGGTAAGAACACGGCATCAGCTGCCATTATCATGAATGTCCTGAATTTAATTTACTCTTTTCTACCATCTCTAATGAAAGGATAATGAAAGGATATCAATATGCCACACTCTAAGGGTGGCTGCCATTGCATACTTCAACGAGAGCAAAAATAACTTCTTCAACTGAAGAAGTTTGTTGTGCTGACTGTCCCTCAGTCAGCTCCCCTAAGAGAGAAACACACCACAACCAAGGGTGATGTGACAACCATCAGTATTTATTCCAACAGAGATTAAGAGCCTACAGGATCTACAGACAGTAGCCAGGAGGGGACAGAATCTCAGAACTGTGCATCTAATGGAGTGGCACCTTCCTTCCAGTGGTCATCAGCCCTTCAAAACAGACTGCTCCGTAAGTGCTCTGTGAAGCAACACAATTAGAATCCTTACTATTAAAAATCCTAACCAGCAGTGCTGTTCAGCCAAGTAAATTAGTAACATAAAGCAAAACAAAGTATTTGGAGGAAAACAATCAGACTTGTATCATCATATTTATTTATTTATTTATTTGGTCCTTCTGGGCAGGGACATTATTTTCTGTGAAGAACTATACAGTTTCCAGAGTTACGCAATTACTCACTTCTGGGTACTTCCTTGCATGGTACAGTTACAACTTTACACAAGGTCTCTGAGAAGGTATCTGGTGCTCTGAATATATCTGGATTTCAAGGTCTTATTCTCTTTTAGCAGCAGAGACAGAAACAATAGGTTAGAATTTTAGGTTAGAAATTAGGAGACATTTCTTCTCAGAAAGGGAGAAAGGGTAGGCATTGGGACAGGTTGCCCCATGAAGTGGTGGTACCACCGTCCCTGGGGGTGTTCAAGGAAAGGGTTGGACCTGGTGCTTAGGGACATGCTTTAATGGGTGACATTGGTAGCAGGGTGATGGTTGGACCAGATGATCTTGAAGGTCTTTTCCAACCTTAATGATTCTCTGAACCTATTATTCTATGATAGTTCTATTGGCAATTCTCATAACACTTAAAAATCATACTACTTGGAAATGCTTTCTTACTTGAAAGCAGGGCTGAAGAGATCCAAACTCCACTGCCTGAGCAGACTGCTAGTGATCTAAGTTGCAGAAGATTCACTAAACATGGGATTTGAAAAATTTGGGTCACACAGCCCCTTGCAGGACTGGGAGTAACTACACAGATCTAGACAATTTCTGTTGCAACTTCTCTTGAATTCCCTGTGGAAGCCCGTTCCAGAAGTTATTCCTAATCAAGTGTGTTCTTATTTTATTGTTGACTGGCATTGTGGAATCTGGAAGATAAACTGCTTCCGCAGGGTTGATGTTATCTTTGGCATCTGCTTCCATCCATTTAATACTTTTCTTCCCACTTCCTTGTTCACTTCTGTCAGGATGGTTACAATATCCTTGCGGCTTGAACAAAAACAAATAAAAGTTACACTAAAATACACAGTACTTGCTGCTAGGCCAAGAAGTTGATCTATGTTTGCTTCAGTGAAGTGAGATCTCAGGGAAGACTAGTATCTTCCCTTCAGCTGCCTGTCACTGAAATTGCATATGCCACTGTGAAACCACAGAATTCAGTACATCTGGGAGAATAAAAGCAACCTCCACATAGGATCACTATACAAACACACACAATCCTCTACTTTGGCTGCAATCAGAATAGCACACTAAAATGAAACAGAACCAAATTTATGCATTCACCAAGCCCTTTGAACATCATGAGAAAGTGATATCTGGAGAAAAATTCTATCTTCTAAATTAACTTTATGAGAGAGGCAACAATTAAAATTATGACTAAAGAATACTGATGTTCTGCCTGTGTATTCAACCCACAAACTGGCCTCTTATCAGGTGTCACTAGAAGAAAAATACCTTATTACTCAAAAAAAAGTTAAAAAACATGCGCATACATGAACACATTTGTTTATTTGTAATGTTCCAGCATCACAACCCTGAATCTACACCTGGATTAAGAATAGTACTTACAGTGGGCAAAGTAACTTCATCTTGTCACAGAGGCATTGAATGTAAACGCTGCCAGTCTTTATACAGCGGTAGCACTCAAAGTCTTCCACAGTAGCCATGCCAACCAGAACATCAGCCTGGTCAGGAATGGAAGGCAGAGGGATAGCATCCGTCTCGAGATGGCCAGAACAGTCTTCTTTTACTGTGACAGCTGGATGACCTACAGAGCCTTGGCAAGCCTGGATGAAAAACAGCTTGGGTTTGCCAGCAAGTGAAGGACAATTAGATCCACTGAAGCAGGTGAGTAAATCTTTAATATTTACAAACTCATGATCAGTGCCTTTTATTTTGTCTTTTTCACCATGTGAAAGAATGAAGCAAACAAAACAGTCCATGTTGCTATGGTTTTTTTTACTGTATTCTTTAACTGTCTCATATATTTTTTTTGCTTCTAGATCCATGTGCTCAACTGTCTCAAACTGAAGCCACTCGAAGACCCTCTTCAGAGCCTCTGGGAAAGAAAGTCAGAAGGCACTTGGTGACCATAAACAGTGACAAGGAAGATGCTGAAACATTGGGCTCTGTGTGGTAGAACAGGTATCACCAAAAGTGTTCAGATCCCACCAATAAATTCACTTGACTGCCTCTTAGCCTGTCAAGTTTAATTAGAAAATCACAAACGCCTAACTTATTTATCTTTTAAATACAACTGGGTTCAACAACACACTATGTAAAAACAAATGCAGGTTTCATATTATCCAATTAATCAGTACAGTTTAGTGAAGCTTACTTTTTTTAAGTAGGTTTTAACTGAACATTGCATAGAAATCTCAGATGGAAAAGAACAAACCTTAGAAAGTTAGGAAGATGTAACTCTTTAGAATGACAATTTCTGCCATTCTTAAATGAAGTAAATCCCTCACTCTGTGAGACTGATTGACGCAGCAAGAATGAAGGCTGGATAACCTGCTAACATGCTAGCAAGGACACAGTGCTACACAGACTTCCCAGCAAATATTGATGTAAGTGTTATGTAGGTGGAAAGTATCTGGAAAGCAAGAAACATGTAGACAGGCTGGATAGAGTTAAAAACAGTGATGTGTGCTTTCATGAAGCAGATTTTTAGTTTATTAAGATAAACAAGTGACACTTGCAGGAAGACAGGCTTGAAGGAAATTTATAAAGCAGTAAAATAACTGCATTTATTTGAGCATTGTTGCAAACAACTGCCCATACTGACTAAACTGGAATGCTTATAACTGGAGGGTATAGCATGTCCAAGCTATACCCTCCAATCAGTAAGTTATGCAAGCAAAACATTGAAAGAATTTAAGGACTTAAAAGCGCTACTCTGTGATAGGTAAAAATTAAAAACAATCAAGAAGTGAAAAAGTGCATCATCAATCCCTCCTTCGCTTTTCAGTACATCTGACCAATTAAGATGATGCTTTTTCACCTACAACAGTAAGATCTTCCTTCTTAAAGCCATCAGCTAAATTGTTGGAAGTGGTTTATTTTGAATTTCTACAGTTCTACATTAGTTGTCACTCCAGTTACTCTGGAAGCAAAGGAAAGTGAAAGTGATCATTCTATGGGAAAGATTAGATAATTCCTTCAGAAGTTAATAAAAAAGAACAAACTAGGAATTGGATTTAAAAAAATACTTACTTCCATCTTCTATTGTTCCTTCTCTGTTTTCACATGGATTTTTAAAATTGTGGTTATTAAGAATCACACAGTAGCCATGGGGGTTATTTTCCATCTTATATGATTCCACAAGCTGTAGAAACAAAGAAACTAGAATTAAAAAAAAAAAAAAAAAAAAAAAAAAAACAGTGCCAAACACCCTAAATCATGAGGGCAAAGATACAAGAAAATAAAAAAGCTCAAAAGTATAAGTCAGCCCAAGGGGAAGGAAGTTGCTGGCTCTTCCTGAAACCCTCCTCTCTCTTTGTGGTTAGGTTATGATTTTAGAATGGGAGAAAGTGAGTGTCCAGAAACACAAATTTGCACACGTGGAGGATAAGTTCCTGAACCATATCATTCACTCAGAATCCTGACTTTCTAGTGAGGTAGCAGATGCTATCTATCTATGAGTAGCAGATCTATCTATCTATCTATGGGTAGCAGATCCCATCTATCCAGGATACTACTAGACTGTCCTGTTTTTTTAAAAAAAATTAAAACTGTTTTTCTTCCCATGACAGCTACTCTTTCCTTTCTTGTCTAAAAGGTTGCTGACAGCCATGTCCTCACCAAAGGACAAGGCTTGATCCTGTTTTGAAAACAGGAATTCTTTCAAGGCCAACCTCTAAAGCCAGAACCCCTCCCTTTTAGCTCTTTCACCTGCTTAGTCTTAAAAAATTATGCTCCCTGCTCCCACTTGTTGGACAAATACTTTAAAGGCAATCTTGAAGTATTCCTCACCAGGTGTGGTGTCCCACCCTCTGCTCCTTGTCCTGCTGGATGCCGAGACACACAGATTAGATTGCTGAGTGTTTCCTTAGAATTATTTTCTAAGAGGGAGATAAAAAGAACATTTTAGGAGTAAAAGGATAAATCTTCCACTTTGCATATTTCAACACCAAAACCAGAAAAGCTCAAGGAGTGAGGTGGAGGGTTGTTTTCACTATCACTGGCGAGGCTGGGCCATGAATGGGTTCCAGTATTGCAAACTGCCCATCAGTGAAGCTGTGAAGAGTGTCCCTTGGAACAAATGATACATTTGTGTTAAGACTGTGCAGCCCTAACCAGACATTCCCAAAATTAGAGTTATTACGTAAAAGTGGACCTCTGGGCCTGAGCGCACACTGAAGCTTGAGCCTGGAGATGGCATATGCTGCATTCTTGCAGTGGCTGTACCTTGTTCCATTTCTTGTCTGTTCTTTTACTGGTAGCAAGAGCCACATAACAGAAGTCTGAATGTGATGATCACCCCAAGCAAGTCATCCCTTAGCATCTCTACTATGGGATATGCAAGTCAAAGAGGAGACCCATTTTTGTAGTACAGCCAGCTCATTTACTTCTGAGGCCCCTTCTCCAGATGACTTTGTTTTGGTGGACACACCAAGGAGACAGAACACCAGCATAATGAAGATCTCCTCAAAACACTAAAACACTGCTTTGAATACAAGTGCCAGAAATAAGAGAAGAAATCATCAAACACATGGGTCTGCACAGGGAAATAAATCACAATACCCCTTTTACAAGTTACATAGATGTGCTCTTTTTCCACTTATCAAGGGGGACAAAACACATCAATACTACTAAAAAGCCACTCCCCTGACACAGGGCTTGTTTATGCTAGCCTTTCTTGACAATTTTCTTCTGCTTTTGTAGCAACACAACATTTAGTAGACTTAGTAGAAACATTTAGTAGAAACATTTAGTAGACTCTCATTTTGATCGTTGACACACCCTGTTTCCCAAAGAGTAAGGCCTGTATATAGTGTCACAAGCCACCACCTCAGCTGCAACAGCCCAGACACGAAAGTTCTTGACATTTCAACATCTGATATAGAATGCTAATAGTCCAATTTTAGCCACGCACCTGGTCTCCAGTGACTTGTCCTTCAAATAAGAGAAAAAAAGCCTGCTAATAGAAAACTATGCTCAGAACCAAAACAAGTTTCCTCAAGCCAACTGTCTTTTTTTTTCAGCAGCTGAAAAGCTATAGTCCAAAACCAGCACTGCACTGCTTCCTTTGCACTTAAAGCAAAGATAAAGGAGAGGCAGACCACTTACAAAGGGCAGGATGTATTTCGCAGAGAGGTACAAGAAGACATGATGTGATAGTGAAGTAGCAGAGAACATTGGAAACCACAGGTACCAAGATCTGTTCTGCCTATCCCAAGATAATGTAAGATGTCTCTTATCTCTAAACTCCTAAGATCCCAAGGATCGAGCCACAAAAAAAAAAAAAAATCACAAAACAGTTCTACTCTTAAACAGCCGATTAAATAGTTTACCTTTTGTTTTTTCTTCATAGATATCGATTCTTTTCTTTAAGTCAGCTCTAAATTCCTTTAATATATCCTTCAGAATTCTCAGGTCATCTTCTTTAATTATTCCATTTCTTTCCATTTCCATTAAGACCTTCAACATTGACTGGTAAAACACAAACACAGAATCCAAACTCATACAGTGACCTTCAATAACCGCAATATCTGGCACTTCTCGAAAGAACAGAAGACAACATCTTCATTCCCAGAGACCTAAAGTAAAGACCAATTTATTTTTGCTCCAAACTTCATTAACTGAAGAAACACATCACTAGAGTAAAGACTGGATTGGTAGAAATTGCCCATGGCTAAGTTATTCTGCTATGTTTCAAAGTGCGAAGCACTTATGCAGTTAATAACACGACATCCTGTTTTGCCTCTATATTCAGGTGAATTGCTGTAAGCCACTTAACTGCACCACTCTCCATGTTCTAATGCAGGAAATGTCTTCAAGGATGACTTTGTTTTTTAAAGCTGTTTAGTTCACCAAGTTGCAGGTAAATCTGCTACTTTTGCAGTAGGTGCCACAATACAAATAGAATTTTAAGGAAGCCTCTTAGTAATACCAAGCACCTTCATAGCACTGTTTGTTGTTTACAAAACAGATATTAAACTAGCTCACCAACCCTCTTAATCTTTCTGTGGGGAAGTTAACAAAATACTATTACATCAAATTACAATGTAGAAAAAAATGTACCTATTGACACACAAAAATTAGTGCTGGAACTCATGTTAGAACTCAATTTTCGATCTCCAAAACATTGTTTTTCTTCCCGCAAACATCACTTTTATTAGATACAGCATGTGCACAAATGTCTTATAAATGCCAAGCAAAGAAGAAAGTAAGAGCATGATGGATTTTGCAAGAAGAAAAGATAGGGAGACAGGTGGTGGAGGCAAAATGAGAAAAGGAGAGCAAAAAGGTCAGCGAAAACATAAACTGAGAAAAAAGGGTCCTTTCTGTCACAGAGCACCTGTCAGCTAACATCACAAATCTATAAACAACAGAATTTTAGTGACAGCACACTGGTCTCTCCTTGCTCCCGTCTTACAAGTGGCAGACTCTGAGCTAGCCTTGCAAGAAACTTATCAAGGTTACTTTGCCTACAGCGTTATCCTGGAGCTTGTTCTTCGGTATCTGTTCTTGCAGCAGGAATTTCACACTCTTGACATCTTCTGGAGTCAAGTCCTCTGCAATTCCATATAGCAGCTGTCTGGCAATAAAGGATAGAAAAAGACTGACTAAGAAAGATAGGAGAAATAAACATGACAACTACACATTTGAACTGAGAAATGTGAAATGTGGTCTCAAAACTCACGAGGGCAGGAAGTCATGCTGTAATAAATTCAGTTATTCTGGGATATTTGTAAGGTAACACTACAGAGAACAAGACAGTACACAACAGAACTGTCGTACGTTTTGCATGCCAAGGTTTACTAATACTGTGTTTACCTGTACGTTGACACCTTTGCCCTGCCTGGGATCTGAAGCTCCCTCTCCATCTCCTCTCGGCTGGAGCCCAGCTGGCCAGCCAGGAGGTCTATCCGATTGATCCGGTAGAGCAACTCCTTCAAGAAGGACACATCCCCCACTTTGATCATGTCTTTCTCCTTAAGCACTTCAAAGAAAGCCTTGGGCTCCTCAATAGCTTCTTGTTTCCTCACAGGGACATGCTCCAAGCTGAGAAACTTCAGAGCTGCCAGTTCATCTGTGGCCAAAGCCTCAGAAATATCAAAAAGAAGTTTGTGGAAGACTGTACTCATTTCACGTCAGGATTTGGATCTAAACACAGAGAAAATTTAATTTGGTTTGTCGGTAACAGTAGTGCAACACCACGAATATAAAAGGTGCCATGTCATGTAGAATAGTCCAAAACAAATATATGTAATCAAAAATACTTCAGTAGACAGATGCTGTCCTGCCACCATAACTTTGACATTTTTTTCTCGCGATTCTCTGGACTAAATGGAGAGCATTGAAAACTGTGCATAAGTGAAATTGACAGAGAAAGTCACAGATCCTTCTTGCTTCCTATGGTGCATCTCCACACCTGGATATACTGATGTATCAGATAAACAATCCTGGCAGGCTGCTGCCATTTCTTTTGGAGGTTTGACTCCATTTGGAAGCAACAGCCACTTACAGTCTGAAATATAGACTATGCAGTAAATAAGGCTGCGAGGTTTTGCACCATAACATATATAAAGGTTTTACAGGCCACATGAGCAAAACTTCTCTAAGATAGCTGCCTTCTACTTTTCTTATATACTGCTTCTGACTTTGGTCAATGAAACCAAAGCACCTCTCCCTGCTTTTGTTTATCTTCATGAAGTAAAATCTAATCTCAATTGGTAATGTTCAAATCAAATACAGATCACATCAACGTTTTCAAAAAGACTAGAATTCTCATCAGCAGTTCTGTTTTACTGAACACCAAATATCATCCTCCTTCTCCACCACTCACCACTCTATCAGCTTTAAAAATATTAAACTTGGCTTATGTATCCAACTTTTGAGCACAATAGAAAATCAAAAAGTAAGTTTCACACCCGCAAAATTTTTGCAATTAGTATAGATGTGCCATCTACACAGTGTTTAAGCCTGTCTGTAAATACAGGAGTACACTAAAACAATGTTTGGCTGTGGTGTCTTCTTCCATTTCACTAAAATAAAGACACAACTGATAAAACAAGCAAACAGTTTCTTTTACACCATAAGTAATAATAATTTTACTACACTTACATTGGAGGACAGGCTGGAGGACTGCTGAAACAACTGAAAAAAGTGAAAGACAACCATAGTCTCTGAAGTTCCAGGAAAAGTACTTGCTTTTGTACTATGGCCTGTATGGCCTGTAAGTCACATGACTTACAGTAAGTCAGTTATATCAAAGCAATAAGCTGTGATCATTATGCAGCAGTTTCTTTCTCCACTTGCCACTGTTCCGGTTTCAGGAAATTATTACAGTGGTTGTAGGAAAAAAACGTAAACCACAGAAACAACCAGATTTGCTTTTGTTTTAAGGGGACACTAAGCAGCACAGCCAGGAACTCCTGGTATATGGCACAGCTCAGTACATTATGATTACTTATAAATCCCAATTAAAAGATGATGGGGAGGCATGAATCAATTACATATTCCCATTTAAAAACATCTCAGTCCCACTATCCTGCTGTGTCACTAGATCTTCCACATCCTAGCTCCATTCTTCAAAGTACAGCTCCAACTCAGCCAGCCTACTTTTAACTAGTCAAATATCAGTACCAAATTCAGTAGCAGTACTGACAAATAAAGAAAACCGAAAGGATAAACACCTCTTTGAAACATACTTTCCTGTTCACAAAATAATTTAAGTAATATTTAACTTTTGGCATTTTCACTCTCTTTATGCATAGAACTCTGCCTTCAATGGTAAAGTTCACAGTATGATTTGCTGGCCACCAGTATTTTCCTTGCAGCAGCAAACATATGAATAGTCAGCTACCAGACCTCTCTGTTCACATCTGAAGACCAAACTCAAGCATTATGAAGAGAGAGAGTTAGGACAGCAGAAATATGTTCAAATTTTGCAATTAAAACTACCTTCATCGATTTCAACCTATCTACGTTTATAAACTCAAAATCAGAACATACCCTTCAATGGAATGAGGTATTCAAACTCCTTCCAAAAGGCACATGCTAGTAACAGTTCAGAAAACGTGTCTGAGATTCACTGGCATGAGTCTTCCTTTTATCCAAAGGTTGGGAACAGCATCACAAGTGCTATCTGATCTTCAGGTCCCGAATGGTTCTGTCTCCAAGTCATCCCATGCCTCACTTTCTTCCTTTACTAGTTTTTCTGTGTCTTAACTGACTGCAGTTGCAGGTTTAAAGAGGAAACATGCTGTGATCACTGTGTGAAAAAGATCTGCAGGCAAGACCAGGCCTGAGATAGCTCTTTCCAGACAGAGACTTCTCCTGTCATGCAGCTGTTTCAGGGACCAGCCCTCCTGGCATTCTTCTTCCTGTTTAATATTTCACTTCCTATTTCTTACTCTATTGTCCTCCCCCGAACTATTCCTGTTCCTTTGTTAGTCTTTAGTCCCTTCAACTTCCCACAGCTCCCCTGCCCCCATTTTATTCCTTTGGTTTCCCACAGAACTGTCTCAATGACTCAGCCAATTCTTTGTACAGCAGCCTAACAAAAATCCAGCTCCCCTAGAAAGGTTGCCTTGAGGAAGCAAAAATGCTGAGGCTACTGACTACTCAGCAACTGTAGTGACTGGCTGCTACTGGCAAAAGCCAGGATAAACAGCTCTTACACAAAAAAAAAAAAAAAAAAAAAAAAAAAAAAAAAAAAGAGAGAGAGAGAATCAGTATGGATAGGACTTGGTGAATGTTACAAATTCTACTTTAAGATCATGACTTTCCAAAGACATATCTTCCCCACAGGAAGACTCATTTTACACTATTTCCACTTCAATATGTCTAAACAAGAATTGCGCAAGTGACAACCCTTCTTTAATTCTGTAGGTGACAAGCATGCATACATACATGTACATATGCTTCTGTATGCATCATCAAGTCCTTAAAGAAACAAAACACTTTTTGTTGGATTAGGCTGATTTCTTTCTAGCACAAACTCTATATTCCTAGGGACACTGAAAGAGTACAACATGGACAGCAAGCAGTGATTAACATCTAAGCTGCAGGAAGAGAGGGTGTTTTTTACCCAAGACTTTCAGACTGCCGTCTTACAACACACCACAACAGATCACATGAAAACTTTAAAAACCTTGCTGAATGGCAGCTGTGGTTACAGTCCTAAGCCTTTCCTGCCTGCAGGCTTGTCCTGACAAAGTGCCACTGTGTGCACCCAAGTATTACAGTGTGCAGCAATATAAACACAAACAAGCACAATTTTCACACTGGATACTATAAATCATAACACCGTAACCTGTGTGTGAACAAGCCTTATTACAAGGGAAACTTCACCAGTCTTTCATACTTCACAGTGTGGATCCCTCTTCCGAGGGAACTCATGGCAAAAGTCAGCTTAAACTTTTCTTGGCTGTGTTTATCCACCTACAGTTTAACTGGAGACTATTCATGCGGAGGTTCCTACAGAGAGAGCAAGAGAACATGATGATGTTCTCTGTCTAGCAAACTTAAGAAGGAAACCAAGATCCCCCCAAACAAGGTCAAGATTGTTCTGTTTACTCTGTATTGATAAAATTCAATTGTTACCTAAACATACAAAAGAAGAGTGCACTGAGTCTGAATAGCAATTTTGAGCCAGACACTTCAATCTGTTAAGTTTATTATACGTTCTACTAACAGAAAAAACATTTTCTATCTGTGGCACAAGTGTCACTTCAAATTTAGCAGCCATAATAATTCAGAACATATAGGATGCTATGGGTCACACACCTGTTTTAAAAATTGTTTCCAATAGCACTCAACAGTGCTATCTCAAATTTTAACCCTAAGTTTCAAGCTATTTTATGGCTAGTAAATATAGAAAAAAAAAAATCAGTGTTTTGCTGAAACAAAGGTTCACTTCAGCTTAAACCCTGAAGCAGTTAAAATCCCATTCATTCATGCAGTCCAACAAAGTTAGAACACAAGGGAATGGAACAAAGCTGCGCCAGGAAGGCTCAGACTAGGTATTAGAAAAAAATTCTTTATCATGGTCAAACACTAGAACAGACTTCCTAGACAGGCAGTTGATGCCCCATGCCTGTCAGTGTTCAACAGACATTTGGACAATGCCCTCAGCTATACAGCTTTAACTTTTGCTTAGTCCCAAAGTGGTCAGGCAGGTAAACAAGATGTTATTTGAAGGTCTCTTCCAACCAAACTATTCTATTCTATTGTATTCTGAAGTGCAGCAGGCAGGCAGAAACAAGGATAAGCATTAGCAAATGTTTTGTCTACACAAGCTCTTAAAAAATATATAGATTTAATTCAGTAACAAAAAGGAGGACACAGATACACAAAATATCATAACAAAATAACATTATATTATTTCAGTTAATGCTAAAACATGCAGTTAGAAGGTTAATCAAGAAGAAGGCTTGTGTCCTTATACAGCTTCATTTTAGACATTAAAATGAGAAATCAGAAAATGTAATGCTTTAAGTTAATCAATCTGATAAACATATGCAGATATACAGCTGAGTGACATTATTTCACAGTGCTTAACTGGTCTACCCTAACTTTTATTCCAAGAAGTGATGGGGAAATGACAGGTCACAAGTTTTCACAGAGGGAGTTCTATAGCATTTTGGCTATACTCAGTTTTGGAAACATAACATTGTACGTGAGGTTCATGTTAGCTATTACATGGCATCAGTGAGCACTGCTGAACAAGTTGCTTATTTCAAGAGTTACCTGCTTCTCCATAATGTTAAAAGCAATTTAAATTAGAGATGAAAAAATCCTTCTCTGTCTACTACTTAAGCTTTCTCCTCTTACTCCCACCTTTGTCTTTCTCTGTGAACAAAACTAGTAGTTTTAGAGATAGGTTTAAAAATTGTTAGCATGCAAAATAAAACATGATGAGCCTAAACCTAACATCCTGGTTTAGATATATATAAAGAATATATAGAAAGCTACATGTAACCCTTACGGTGACGGACGTACGCTTTTGTGTCTGCAGGCACAAAAATGTTTAACATGATAGAAATATGCTTGTCCCAACCTTGAAAACTCTGTGTATATATATATTATTTAAATACTTGGCACATGGATTGTATTAACTGTGTATCCTCACAGTTTCTTTGGGGGGGGGGAAAAAAAAAGGAAGCCTTGCCTTGACACTAACAGCTCCTGAGGAGTCTGAGTAACTGCCTTATACAGGCAGTGCAGTGAATTGCATTTAAATGAGATGTGATGACAAAAGTATGTATTTAAAAAGCCTCAATATTGCTGTGAAGGAGGAGGGTCTCTAGGTATAGGGAATATAAATTTTCTTCTTAAGGTATAAGCTGGCTGAGGCATCTGCTTCTTTGTCCCCCAGCGGTCAACACGCCTGCTCACATCTTCATTAACTTCTGTAAGAATGGATAAAATATCTTCACCCCTGCAGCCAAAATGAAAGCAAAAAATAATAAGAAAAAGATTTAATTATAAGCAGATGGTATTGTTTCTCCATGTAACACCTCACTGATCATCTAGAAGCTATAGTACAAACTTTTATAATAATTTTTCTTTTATAATAAAAAACATCCTTTTCTACAAATTTCTCTTCTTTTGATCTCATTTGAGTGCAAGCCTTGCTTGATTCAACTAGTAATGTAAAGGATGTAATGATATTTTTATCTAAATCCACTCAAGAAACAGATGGCTAACAGAATATAGATTGGAGATTCAGAGGTGGATTTTTTTTTCATTTTTATTTTTATTTTTTGCAGTAAGCTCCACGTCATCCCAATAGTCTCTAGGGTACCAGAGGTGTTAATGTAAATTTATCAAAGATGAGTGAACAAATCATCAGTTTAACTGATTTTGTCCATGGGCTGCTCCTATTTGAATATGACTTCAGAGAAAAAAAAAGGAGGGGGGAAGTTCCTCCTGTATTTTCAAAGAGCTAAGTAATTAAGTATTTACCTTGGTACCAACAACTGCAGCTTGCTGCACAGGGCCTGAATATACCAAGTACCCTGTTGAACATGCCGGAAAGAGGCATATCCATCAATTGTGGCCATGCCTAGGAGGAAGTCAGCCTCTTCGGGAATACTCTCAGAAGGAGAAAGGCTCTGTTGCATAGAAGAGAAGTCAGGAATTCGTGCATCAGCTTCAACGTAGACAGGACGCTGTATCTCTTTACCCTGGCAAGCTTGGATAAAGAATAATTTGGGTTTTTCAGCTAGTTGTGGACATCGTTTGGCAGTGAAGTAGGACATGATCACGCGGATTGATACAAGCTCTCCGTCTTTCCCATAGATTGCTCCTGACTCTCCATGAGATAGAATACAACAAATGAAACAGTCCCTATCCTTATGATCTTTCAGTTGCTGCCACGTTTCCATGAGTTCTTTAATCTGCTCAGATGTCTGATCTGTGTAAGTCTTTACATCCAGGCCAAGCCATGTGAATACTCTCTTTAGCTCCTCTGTAATTAATAAAAGAAAAAAAGAAAAAAATGAAGCAGGAGAAAACTATTTTATGGTCACCATGCAAGCTAATCTTAACTGTGAAAGGACCTCACACCCTGATACTTCTGCAGATTCATCCTTATACTAGTATCAAATAAAGGTTAACAGAATAAGATGGCATCAGTTCAAACACTGTCACTGAATCTTTCCAGACAAGCTTTAGAACATACTATGACATTATAAAATGACACACTAAGTGAGCTCCCAAATGGCACCTGAAAATATTAGGAATCCCCCCAGAGTTTCAGATTAGAAACTCTTTCAATACCTTCCTCAGATGATTATTTCCAACTGCAGTTTTGACTATTATAGAGCTTCATAAACAAAAGATAAATAGAATGAATAGAATAAAAGAGTATGCATAGGTTTGATTAAAGAGTTTTGCATTATATTATACAAAAACGTTGGTTTAGTTTTAATTCTTTTTTACAGTTACAGATAAAGACCAAATAAAAAGGGATTCTAAAAATGATTTAAGAATGATCCAACTGTATGAGAAATTCAGTGGTTACTCAGCCTTTAGCCCTTCTCCCCGGGAGACACAAGTGACATAATTTAACAAAATCAAAAATCTTACTGTTTAGAAATACTTATTAAAACATATACAGTAACATTTAGAGCAGTACCAGACAATCAACTTGCATGGGGAAACAGAGAAACTAACCCTCCAAAAATCTCACTTCAGGAACTTACCAGCATCTTTAGAAGAACCCTTCCTCTCTTGAAGAACCCCATCAAATGTAACATTATTAATAACAATACAAAATCCTCTCTTTGGGCCATCCATTTTGTAACTTGACATCTTCTGTAGAAAGAAGAATAAAAAAGCTCACAGCCTCACCAAACTTTTTCAACACTTCAGTGATGGATGTGTAAGCTCTAGCAACTTTATTTTCTTAACATGTCTCAAAATTGGCATCCAAAAAATTATAGACACCTAGGAGTCTGGGTTATTTTTGGAAATCTGGAACTCAATGGTGCCTCTGTGTGCATGATGTTAGACACATGAGTTGAGTTTATTAGTAGTAATGAATACCTAGAGCAGGTGGTTCATATTGATCCAGTGGAAAGGGATGCAAACAGAACAGAGATCATGGATGTGCATACACCTGCCACACTAGCAGTTTTGCTAAGACTTAAAAGTTACCTCCCCCATTTAAAAAAGAATGTTTTAAAAACTAAGAAGTCACCGAAATTACAAGTACCACCCCTTCAATTCCAACCTCAGGTTAAAATCATAAAGTTCCCCCACTTCAGTTCCTCCCTGTTCACTAGAAAGAACAACTAAAAATATGTGGGTATGTGCAGTTTAGTAGAAAAAAAATGAAGGCAGTACTCCATCAGCTACTTCAACAGCAGCAAACAATACTTCAGCTACAACAGCCTGAACATCAGTTGATGAAAAGATACATTATGGCACAGAACTGCAAGAAATTAAATCACAGAATCATAAGAATCACAGAATCATCAATCAAGAGACCTCCAAGATCATCTAGTCCAACTTCTGACCTAACACTAACAAGTCCTCCACTAAACTGTATCATTAAGCTCTAAATCTAAACGTCTTTTAAAGACCTCCAGGGATGGTGACTCCACCACTTCCCTGGGCAGCCCATTACAGTGCCTCACAACCCTCTCAGTAATGAAGTTCTTCCTACTATCCAACCTAAAACACCCCTGTTGCAACTTCAGCCCATTCCCCCTTGTCCTGTCACCGGGCACATGGGAGAATCACAGAATCACAGAATTTCTAGGTTGGAAGAGACCTCAAGATCATCGAGTCCAACCTCTGACCTAACGCTAGCAGTCCCCACTAAACCATATCCCTAAGCTCTACATCTAAACGTCTTTTGAAGACTTCCAGGGATGGTGACTCCACCACTTCCCTGGGCAGCCTGTTCCAATGCCTCACAACCCTTTCAGTAAAGAAGTTCTTCCTAACACCTAACCTAAAACTCCCCTGGCTCAACTTAAGCCCATTCCCCCTCATCCTGTCACCAGGCACGTGGGAGAACAGACCAACCCCCACCTCACTACAGCCTCCCTTGAGGTACCTATAGAGAGCAATAAGGTCGCCCCTGAGCCTTCTTTTCTCCAGACTGAACAATCCCAGCTTCCTCAGCCACTCCTCATAAAATTTGTTCTCCAGACCTCTCACCAGCTTCGTTGCCCTTCTCTGGACTCATGGATATAAATGGATATAAAAAAATGCAACAACTTGCTCCCTCAATATCTCTGCTTAAGGAAAAAGCTGGAGGGAGAGTTCATTACGCTGCTGTACAAGAGTACATACAAGTCTTCTAAGAAGGTATCTCACAAAAGGGATCTTTCCTTCTAAACCATGACCTCTGGTTTATTGAGGAAGATTGCTACATGCCTGTAATAGCTTACTGAACACACTTGCCTTCTTTTAACCTTCTTACAAATTCTTTGCAACAAACTTCATGAGACACACAGAAATCTCACATGTTCTTGCATGATAAACGCCATTAGAGGGATGAAGACCTCATGCCCCTACATATTCACAAAGATGGGTTTAAGAGATTATCTCATACCTTGGATTCATTTTCTACATTGCTGAATTCTCTAGGCAGCTCCAGGTTCATTTTAGACAAGCTTTGTGTTAGAGTAGCCGCGTTGTTATCTAGGGAAAAAACAGTATAGTATTATTTGATGAGGAGAAATCTACTATTAGTGTATGTACCAAAAAGGAGTATAACTACAATACAATAATTTTATTATTTCAAATACTTTTACATTGAAAGGAGTAATTCTTCTGTATAAGATAACGTTGTCATGTACAAAGGATCTATTCTGGACATGTCTCCATTTATTTTTATTACATATACTTTCGTGACAAAGGCAAGGTTTCCATTTGTACTTGTTTTATGGAACAAAGATATCTAGGCTACAAGGACAGATTCTACCTGAGACAGTCAAATGAATTTTTCATTTGTAAATAACTAGATATAAACTTCATTGTAAGTTGGATCTATGATGTTACTACTGAAGCTCCCATTACAGATTTTTTTTTCTGTTCCTGAGTCACACATAATACCTCTCAGACTCTCAAAGGTACCTTGACAGACACTGAAAGTTGAAAAGAGCAAATGTTGTGCTGCGATACTTTACAACATCTGTTGTGGAGTAACAAACATGGATGTAAACTATCTCCTGTTCTTTGTAAGGAATCTTTTCAGAGATCTAATCCAAAATATAACTTTACTTATGGTAACTTTATTTACTTTTCCTTCTGAATGCCCTAAAACTCTCTCCTCCTCTTGTACAAATCATATGCTACTTAATGCATTCAAAACATCCCTCTCCACTGTGCAACACCTAACAACTTGAATCTTAGTAACTTCACTTACTCCAGCAAGCTATTGAAAGATGCGCAAACCATACATGTCATGGTCTCTCTAGTGAATAAAGGTGCCAGGAACCATTTTTAACCTTAAAAAAGGTGCCATTTTTTTGTTTGCCTGTTTCTGTCCTCAGATCTTTATTTTCTGCTTAGTTAACAGTCATTCTGCAAATGCCTGGGAAGAGTGGGCACAGATCTTCCTGATATCTTCCTTTAGTGAGGGAACTGGAACAGAGAGACAAGAAGTCCAGGGCACTTTCTCATTTCCTCTATAAGGATCCAAGAGGTATGGCAGAAAGAACTACAATAAATGGCATTGTCCTTTTAAACAATATACTAGATTCCAGACAGGGCGGCATAAAAATCGTTTAATACTGAAACTCTAAGAGAAGACAAACCTTGCCTGCTGGGTATGGAGTGCACATTTCCAACATGCTCCCAAAGGCTCCGAGGTTCTTCAGCATAATGATCTGTACATAAAGCAAAAGAAATCCGAGGTAAAGTCCTGTACACAAAAAAATAACATTTCAGTTTTATAGTCATAGTGTCCCCTTCTCTTGTCCTTCCAGACATATTTAAATAGAAAACTTGTTTTTAATTCTTGGGAAACAATCTTTTTCTACTAATCAGACCAGCCCTTATTTCACTTACAAAAAAATACGTTTCATAGTTTCCAGTAAATGACTAACCAGGTATACAGGATTTGCCAATTTTCATTTCTCCCATTTATATAAGAACAGAAATCCTTCCAATCTATTAGTGCAGAAAGCAAAAAGACCCTTCAAAAGCAGACAGCAAGATAAGTGTGTTGCATTAAGCCAAATGCTAAAAAATTACTAGAGTAAATAAAAGCATGTAGCTTTAAACATAAAGGTATAAAGAAACAGATGTTTTCAGCAAGTCTTACCATTGACATTAGAACTGACAGATCTGATTGAAGTCTCCTGTTTTTTGAATGGGGGAAAAAACATGTTAAAAATCATCATATATATGCATTTTCATAGTGATTTTAGCAAAATAGGTTTAGTAAACACCAAAGTTTTCTAAGTAGTGGATAGGAAAAATACTGATTTCCTACAAGAGGCAAAACATTTAATAATGAAATTACAGAAGACTTCTCCACTTAGTGCAAATCTCATGGAGCTACAAACAACAATACTTTCTCTTAAGGATAAAGGGAAACAGCAAATAATTTTCTTTTACTTCCAAATGATTTCTAAATATAGGAGTGGGCATTCACTACAAACAAAATAACGGTCCAACATGGTCCCATATTAATTTTCATCGATAGTAAATTGTTCAAATTGTTTTGAATCTATGTTTTCTATTAAGAAAAGCTACATTAATTTTCTTACCATGCTAAGTGCCATGCATGAAAGCTATCCAAATCCTCTTCACAAGTAGAGCAACTGTAACTCAAAGCTACAATAATGCAAGCCCTTCATGACACTAAATAGGCCATTAAGAATATCTACTTCTGGGAAGTATCACCAAAACGTTCACTGGCTTTTCTCATTTAGAATTGGGACAGAACTTCTTCCATTCCTCTCCTTTTCCCTCCAAAAGAGAGATTGGTTATATCCCAGATTAATTAGGTTTCCTAACCTGATTCATCATCCAGCTGCAAGAAGGACCTAACTGACTAAGGACTTGTACATTGAGAAAATGGGATGACTTCCTTTAGAAGCAGCAGTATGAACTGATAATCAAAATATGGTGTTATCTAATAGAGATAGTTTAGTGACAATCAGCCAGAACTTTAGAAATCCTCACTGACTGTCCTGTTTTATAGAAGGCACCTTCACATTCTCCCTCACTCATCTCTCTTCCCAATACTGCTTTTTCCCCAGTTGTACAAGAACAACAGTAGTATTTCAAATTCCACTATTTGATGATATATGCAGCTATGTTTCTTACAAACATGCCTTTTCCCTTCCTAAATCAAGTGGGAAGATTTAGTGAAAGATCTCACAGGCAGTATGGTTTCAAAATAAAGACAGAAAAAAAAAAATGAAACACCACCACCACTAAAACTCTGGTAGATAGCGTGTACCTGTGGGAAATTCAATGCTCTGATGCCTACAGTGTGAGACACTGAAGATTCTTTGACTGGCAGAGTATTCTCCTGCTGAGGCAGAGACACTAAAAAGAGCAAAAAGAGACAATAAATGAGAGAAATCAAGTGCCTTTTAGTTAAATGACTATGAATTTGCACATTAAGGCAAATGCAGATCTATACTTAGTGAAAGGTGCATTAAATATAAAGCAACTTTGAAACACGCTCAGGAAATAGGGGGGACTGGAATTCATGAAGTGCTGAGTGCCCTTGAACCTACTGGGGAGACAGCTTCATGCTTCCCAGAATTTTTTTTCCCAGTGCTAAAATAAAATGAAATAGAACCTTTTCCCCAATATGTTTATAGTCACTCCACAGGACATTAAATGAAGGAATATTAGAAACCACAGTGTAACCCATGAGAACGTGAATTACACATTTAATAATAAAGTTTACCAGGAATCAGACAAACATGCACACGACTTGCCTTTCCAGCTTACTAGCACACAACTGCTTTGTTGTAGTATACATTTATATATCACAAAGTGCCTTGTACAGGACAGTCATCATCATCTTAATGCTATTCATGTGGAAACTGAGGAGTGTGATATAAATGGATTTTTAGTTTCCCAGCCTGTTCTGTATATGCTAGACTGCTCTGTGTGGCCTCAGATATTCAAGCGCATCCCTAGTAATGCAAGTTAGGGACCGTTATGCCAAACTTGTGTGTGAAGATACTTGGGTAATCCCACTCTAGTTCCTGCTCCAGCAATGCACACGTAGAACCTTGAGGTTCAGTTGTTAAGACCCTTGTAGAGCTTTCTGCATTTTAGCAAACCTATTCCCTAACTTTGAGTATCTCACCTTTTGCCCTTCTGTAGCTGTTAACTGTTTCCAGCAGATCAGGTGAAACATTCATACAGACTTCCTCCAGCATCTGTACATTGTTTTCAGTTAAAAGGCCCTGTTTTTCCAATAAAATCAGCAATTCTAGAGCAGACTGACAAAGAGAATGAAATATATTTGTTCTTTAGAACTTAAAACTTTTTGCCTCAGCCCTGTCTGACTGAAAAAAATCATATTATCATCTGCTTTGTCTCCTAGCAAACTGGGTCTTAGCAGTCAATTTTACATGATAGAAAGAAGGACCTTCCTTCTTGTTAACCCTACAAATATTGACCTGACTAATTGCAGATCATGCCCTGTTCTGTCAAAGACTTTTCTCTTTATGTTTTTCCTCCCACTCTACTTCCATCCCAACATTCATTCCCTCCCTGCCATATACACATTTAGCTTTCTTCTCACATACAGTAGTTCTACGTCGCTTTGGGAGACGGTTTCTCAGGAGGAATACAATTTCCTGCAACATCTCATTGGTAATGTTCTCTGACAATTCATACAGCATCTGCCTGCAACAGAGACCCAGTGAGACAAAAGCAGAAAAGATGGTATAGAAACTAAAAGCAAATAGAGAATTTAAAGGAAAGAGAAACAGCACGGTACAGATGGCAGTAATAAAGAGAACAAAATCCCACTGCAAAGTTACCTGTACAGAGACACTCTTCCCTTCTCATGCAGACATTCTTGCACTTTCTCCTTGGTATAGCCAAGTTTATTGAGCAAGAAATTACATTTAATTCTGTATAAGAGTTCAGCTAGCAGGAAAGTATCTTCTTCATTAAGGTAATCTTCAGCCATAAGAAGCTGAAAGATATCCACTGCAGACTGTACATTTTCCAGTTTTTTGAAGGGGATCAAGTCAGTACAGAGAAATTTTAAAGCTGCTACATCTTCAGCCCCCAGATTTCCATCAATGAGCAGAAGCTGCTGACGGAACTGCAAGTTGACACCATCCCCCATGTTGCTGGAGCTGACAGTCTCTCTGCTTGAAAGTCAAAATCAACTGTTGGTAACACTTGGATCTTCAACAATCCTTGTAGCAAGACTTCATCCAACAACTGTTTTAAAGACCTTAATTCTCTGCAAAAGATAGTTTCCTTTTAAATCAACTTGAAACTTACTTCCTTCTACAAGCACAAAACTACAGAGAACAGATTTGGGAGATGCTCTGAACAATCCAGTCTAACTTTGGCATTAGCCCTGTGCTGAGCAGAAACCTGGGATAGATGATCTCAAGAGGTCCCTTCCAACCTAAGTTTTTTAAATTTCTTTCAGTCATCTTTAATATTTAGAGCTTTTCTGACCCACCAGTAGTGGAGAGAAGCAGAGTCCCTGCAAGTAACATATTAAAACTCTCAGTGGAGAGAGTGCAATGGTAAAATCTCTGATATTCCTTGATCTGCAGTTTGAAGGCTCACGCTTCTATGGCTGTGTCAGTAAGGTGTTCCTCTGTTTCAAATATGACACTAAACTGAAGCCGTGGAATATCCATCCACTCCTAATCATATCCTGCCATCAAACTCTGTTTTGCATTTGGCATAGAAAGACCTAAAGCCTTTCTTATGTAAATGTCAAATAAAATGTAGTAGAACTCAATCTAAATAGGCTCTGTAGAAGCAACTCAATCCTACTGAGGTTTCATAGACACTCATCACCCTTCCACCACACCAACTTCCATGTAACTTAGGCGGTTCTTTTCTGTCTGTACAGGTTACATAGGGAAACTTGTTTAAGTGCTTCAGTGCCTTCTCCCCTAACAGGCAAGTGCTTAACCTTTGTTCAGAGCAGCTGGAATTAGCAAAGCTAATGAGGGAGCACAAGAAAAAAAAATCAGGGAAGTGAAGTGGGGAAAGAACATCCAAATTCAAAGCCTTGGAAGCATCTGGGAGGACAGCTCAGCAAACCACAAACACTATCGTACCATGTTGGGGGCACAGACAAGAGATTGTTTCAGTTTTGTGTTCAGGGACAGGTAGACAATATAATCCCCAAATCCTGGCACCCAGCTAGAATACAAGCACCGTATCACATATCAGACAAGAAGTTTGACAGAAGGCTGGAATCCTGCATGCTGTCCTGTCCCTTGCCAGAAGTCACAGCCCATGTAAAAAAAAAAAAAAGCTCAGACTGCTTTTTCCTATATTCAACCTTACTCTCCCATGGTTCAGTAAGTGTTCTTCACCTTCCTTCTTTCCTCATATTAAGCCCCTTATGTTGTGAAACCCTATTCACTTAAGAAACAAGCTGCCACCAAACGTTTTGGATCTTATTTATCTATACACAGAAACTGTAACACTTCACAGTAAATCAGACTTCAATCAATTTAGCAGAGCTACTTCTAAACCCTGTCCAGATGCTTTAATCAACTAAATTTAGCAGCGTAATTTAGGCTAAATTGATTCCTGCCTAAGCCAACAAACATATATTTTTTTTATATATATATATATATATATATACACCAGGTTCAAACTATTCAGAATTTGAAACCAATGATTTCAACTAAATTAACAAATCATAGCTTTAGTTGAACAGAGTTGAGTGGTGTATAGGACGTATGCACAATCAGCAAACAGAACTGAAGCAAGATCCAGAACAAATTTGTTAATCTACCTTTAAAATACTATTTAAGTATGTGTTGCTGTCACTCTTGAAGTGACTCTGCACTCCAAACCTTTTCTGCTTTAAGTTCTGAATACCCTCAAGACCACTTAATGTGAGCTGCATTTAGCAGCTGTCTATAACCTATTTTTTCCCCCCTCTGTACTGAAGGCAGATTGGGCTGGGTCTCCCTCCCTTCTAGCACCACTATGAGATGAGATACTATCAGTTTACTGCCTGAACCATTGTTCAGTCTAGAGCCACTGTGTTTTTAGAGCTCTCTACCACTTTATATATTTTATAAGTCATTTATCACACAGAATTGTCTATGTTGGAAGAGACCTCAAGATCATCGAGTCCAGCCTCTGACCTAACACTAACAAGTCCTCCACTAAACCATATCACTAAGTTCAACATCTAAACGTCTTTTAAAGACCTCCAGGGATGGTGACTCCACCACTTCCCTGGGCAGCCTGTTCCAATGCCTCACAACCCTTTCAGTAAAGAAGTTCTTCCTACTATCCAACCTAAAACTCCTTGGCGCAACTTTAGCCCATTCCCCCTCATCCTGTCACCAGGCATGTGGGAGAACAGACCAACCCCCACCTCACTACAGCCTCCCTTGAGGTACCTATAGAGAGCAATAAGGTCGCCCCTGAGCCTCCTTTTCTCCAGGCTGAACAAGCCCAGCTTCCTCAGCCACTCCTCGCAGGACTTGTTCTCCAGACCTCTCACCAGCTTCGTTGCCCTTCTCTGGACTCTTTTGAACACCTCCATGTACTTCTTGTAGCAAGGGGCCCAAATAAACATTAGATATAAAACGTTGCAACTTGTAAAGCAAAGAAGGAAAACGAAAGCAATCCCTATTTCACTAAAAACAAAACACAAAATCCCCCTGATGTCAAACACCCAGCACTAAGGCATGCCAGGGCCAGAACCTCCCCACCCCTAAGGTTTGCTATGGCTCACCCTACTGTTTTCGGCTAGAGCTAGAAACACGGAAGAAATGACACAGAAAGGTGGTAAATCTGCATCTCTAATTTATGCTTTGAGATATATCTAGAGGGAAGGAAAATAACATAAAATAAACTACGAAGATTATTAAGTTACTATTTTTTCCTCTAACGTTTTACTGACTGGGGCACTGCGGGAGTTAACAAGAGTACAAAAACACGGACCGCAGGGTCAGCCCACAGCCCCATAAAGAATGGGAGTATTCATCTCGCAGAGGTAGCTGCACAATACCGTGAAGTAGGCGCTTTCTTTTGTTCCATTTCGGTCACTCCTGTCTTACCTCTTAAACAACCCCCGCGCCCGTCCCCTCTGCCGGCTGCTGCCCTCCCCGTGCGCGGTGCTCAGCGCTGCCTGCCCCACTTCCCGGCCGGCCGCGGCCCCGGCCCGCGCCCAGGCGCTGAGTCACCGCGCCGGGCCTCGGCGGGGCAGGGCACCGGGCCTTACGCCTCGCGGCCGCCAGGAGGCAGCACCAGCGCTGGAAAGCGGGACAAAGTCGAGCAAGGGGACACACCCCTTGGGAGCACGCCCCCCGCGCAACACCGGGCCCTGCTCGCATGCGCCCCGCAGGCAGCGGCCGGGCGGCCCGGCTCTCCCCGCCCCTCCTCTCCCCTTGCGGCGGGAGGCCGCAGGCGAAGTGCCGCAGCCCAGGGCCCTGCCAGCAGCTTTTTTTTTTTTTTTCTTCACTGAGCAGCAGCTTGAGACTCTTGCTTGGGGAAAGGCTTCCTCAAGGTAGGCTGTGTGCTGCGCCGACCCCGCCGCTGCCTCACTGCACTAAGGGGAGGAGGGGAAGGGGCCTTGCCCAGTGCAGCCTTCTCAGGACTTTCCGCAGCTCCTGTGACACCAGCGTCACCCTACACCCCGAGGTCAACGCATCCGGGTGGGATGAGGCCCCTCTGTGAGCTGCTCATGCATGTGGCTGCTGTGAGTGCACAGACAAGCACTGCATTATTTCTTGAAGCTAAGATTCTCCACCCTTGATGCAGCCAGCTCCTTTTTACAGAACTGTAGCAATTGGACAACCAAATTTAGCAAGCCACGAAGGTCTACATATGAGGTAGCCACAAATTTCAAGAGTTACTCTGGTCTGGAGAGACAGAGATGCTCCATAAGATGCAGGAATTTTCTTCTGAAAATCAGACTTAAACCTAACATTTTTAATTTAGTAGTAACAGTCAATTTTGCTAAATCGTGATCCTATTTTAGTAACGGCCTTGGTTCAGACCAGCTTTTTTAAGTTCTTTCTACACATTAAGAACTGAAAATGCACTCTGAGTAATACAAATTAAAAAATACAGCATACATAGAAACAGACACAATCCATGAAAAATTCCTAAGACTTCCAATGTCTTATTAACATAGAAGCTTAAAAAAATAATACTGTATTAACCAGAGACAAAAACTGTCAAATAATTCAGGACGGGAGATACAGTTTAAATGGAACATGAGATAGACAGCAGACAGAATACACATCATCATCCACACAGCAGTTTCTCAGCAACACCATACTGCATGTCAGAAATTTAAAGCCATGGATACCAGAAAAAAATCTCAGGAAGTGTCATAAAAAGCTTCTCTGACTTGGATATCTGTAATGGGGGGTCACTGTTACTTTGCATACAGAGTTGAAAGGGAATATAAGACATGCAGTATGCTGCATCCTCAACTGTGAACAGTGTTAACTTCCTCTTAAATGTAACTTTTTTTTTTTTTTTTTCTGAAACCTGAGTTGGCATACACTGTAATTCATGTAACAATACAAAGTAAACTACATTTATGGCTCAGTCATATCAGTGTAGGTAGCTGAGAAAAATCATGCTACTAAAGTCCGGAGTAAAACATCAAAAAATCTCCTACTTCATCATTACATCTTTTGAAACAATGGAAAAGCATCATCTATATTCACCAATTCTCTTTTCCATGTTCCATATATACAGCACACACAGAAGTACAAGGAATTTCCTTCTCAGCTATCAAGAAATTGGAACTGCAACTGCCATGGAGCAGTGAGTCTGACAGCCTTGTTCCACACAGAAACAATGCAGAAGTAGAGGTGGCACGGTTTGCTTTCCCTTGTTCAACAGCAGGTTCAGAAAACTAGATGTTTTGGTAGCCCGTGACCATGAAATTCCACTAGCATGTCTATCACTTTTTATGGTCCTGTGCTAACAGCTTAAAAACAGAATTATTTTATCCCCTTTTTCTTTAGCTAATGAATTGACATTTCATTCAACCTACCCATCTGCAATGCATGTACAGCTTGATGCCACCCAGGCCCTGCATCCACTCATTTTCCAGACTTGAATATTAGATGCACATTGCAGAAAGAACAAAAAGTCCCTACCACATATATAGGGGAGCACAAAAATCTATGGGAGAACTGACAGACAACAAATGACATTACAAAATTCCTGCATGTCAGTAAGTAATTACTTCGATGTTACTTTTCACTACCCAGTCTTCACTCTTGAATGAGATGTCAAGGCAATAAAATACTACTTAGATGAATGATTACAGAATGAGTACTGCTATGGATTAAGAAGCTACTTTAGGTCAAGACACCAGAGTAAAAATTCAGTATCTGACATCCATGAATGTTGCATGATACACAAATCCCCATGACTTTTTGGTCATTAAATAGTTGTGACTGCTTCTGATCTGAGTGGCCAAATGCAAAGTGACTCCTTTTATTTTTTACTGCAAAGATTATTTACAAGGGTCTCTACAGTTTTCAAAACAGTACTTCTTCCTCTATTTCCTAAGAAAGCAGATATGGACTTTACTTTGTTATACATGAAAATGAAGAGCATGTACACCTCTATCCCCAGCATAGACCTACATTGTCACAAAACTCTCAGAAACAGAATATATCCTATTGCTACTATTTTAGTAAGTAGTAAATTCTGTAGTATTTAGTAGTTAGGCTTAGCATCACTCAAACGCTTATAAATAAAGAAAAAAGTAGTCAAATCCTGCAAGGATATTCACTATTATTCTTACATGTACTTCCTTTCTCCCTTTTCTCCTGTTATCTTCATTCTCCTTCCAATATTCATGCTGTATTTCTCCTCCAAATCTTCTTTTCCCTACTTTTCCTTCTCTTGGTTCTCCCTACCATTCCCCTTCTTGTTTCTACTTGAACTTACAGTATTTCTTTCCCTTATCTCTCTGCCTCCTCTTGGTTCCGTTCTCCCTGCATCTGGTGTCTATAAGGCAGCAGAAGTGCTCATACCATGTAAAGGCTAGTAAGGAAAATGAGAAAATAATTAATTTCTGAGAGGAATCTCGTTTATTAACATCACATACATATAGATGACAACTAAGAATCACACCTTATTTCTACAGCCACAGAAGAGTCTGTATTTGTTTCATACCATTTGCTTCATTTACAGGAATTCTTAAGATAGCAGATCTGTCATTTGATAATCCTTTTCTTACCCTCACAAACATCAGCAAAGGTAGAGTTTCAAAATTATACTTGTGCTATTCAGTATTGTATGCTAGTCAGTTATGAAGTATTCGGTTAAAAATGTATTTTTATTATTTATCACATACAAGCTGTAAGTTCTTTACTTGTTTGTGTGTGTGTAACAGAAGAACATAGTTTTAAGACACAAACTATCATTAAAGAGAGAAGCAATATGGAATTAGTGTATGGAAAGAACTAGTTTAACACGCACTTTCTTACAAATTAGAAACTGAAAGGAAGAATTGACCTTTCCCATCACTGCTATGATGTGTTTATTTCCAGATCTATAACATCATGAAATTTGATTTAATACTTTTTACATTAATGCGTATAGAGAACAAGCTTCTAGAGAATCTCTGGATTTTGAAAAAGTTGATTTACTATCATTTTTCCTCTTATGCCTTATAATTACATAAAGTTATAGTAACAAATAATACACATACCCATAATTTCAGATACAGTTTTGGGTTACAATTCCCAATTCAAAGCTTTTAAAAAGTTTCCATATACTTTAATTAACAAGGACACTATAGCTTATGAAGGGGAAAGAGAAAAGTATGGTGCACATAGGCTTGTAATACGGCCAGAGTATTTTTCTGATTTGTGCAAAAAATTATCACAACTGTGAATTCCCTTTCTATAATTAACATGTAAATAAAACAAAACACAAAATTAAAAAGACGCCACCTTAAGATTTAATTGTTATGATATAAAACATACTTCATATACATTATACAAAATTATATATTAATATAAATAAATACATATAGTGATCTTAATGTTTTGTATAGATGGCTAAATAAAGATTGTAAGGTAAAGCCTATTCAGTGTGTTTCTCTTCCTGGTACATTCTAAAAATCTTCATCAACCAGCAGTTTAGGAAACCAAGTCTCAGAAGGAAACTGAGCCTACATCACACGACAAGGAAAAAGGCTCCTGTGTGCTTACAAGACTTAGATATCTCTTCTGCCAAATAAAAGTGATTTTTATTTTCAATTATAGAAGCTACCTGAAAACTATTTTGATTTTTTTTCCTGAATTAAATATAAGAAGACTGTTTTTTTAAAAAATAAGATATTAAAAACAGCATCAAGCCAACATGCAGAAGTACAGCATAATATTGAGGGATAAAAAAGTCACTGCTACCAGAGTAAGTTTAGTGGCCACGGCTACTGTAATTAGTAACAATGCACTACTGCTAGCTATCTTTTAGACCTGGTCTATGATGAAAAACATTGCTGGTAAAGTGATATATAAAAAGCACACCTACTTTTTGCTCAAATAATATGCAGGTGCACTAGCAAATAAACCTTTTTGCCGTATTTTTGCTCAAGGCACTAGCATACATATGGTGTAATTACACTAGAAATCAAGGAAGGCATACCAAAGCCTTGAATTTTATTTTTTCTGCATAGGAGACTATAATATAGTATTAAAACTTTGCAATTAGCCTATTTAAGTAGGGAAGAAAATGCCATACATTTATCCACAATGGATTTCAATACAACACATCCAGGTTTTACTGTTATATAGACAACTGAAGTTCAGTTGTCTATATAAAAAAAAAAGTTCAGTTCAACTGAACTTTTAACGTAAAGCATCTATTCCACTGAAGAAAAATTTTTTTTTTTTTTTTACAATTTTCACTCCTACCTTTTCTAGAGGGATGAGGGCAACTTGAAAAAAGGAATCAGTTGAAGACGGCATATCCTTTTCCCTAAGCAAAAGTGATGTGTGTGAGGAGTGGTAAACCTAATTTAATTTGGTCTTAACAGGCAGTGGTTACTACGTTTTAGTTCAAATGTAAAAAAACAGTGTACTTTTACAACTATGCCTGGTGCCACATATGTGAAATATGGTTCAGCTTCTACAGAGCATCTGCCACAATCCCACTTTTTTTTTTTTTTTTTTTTTTTTTTTTTTTAACTGCACAGACAACCTTAAAACACTGCCAAATGTAGACTCAGTTTGCGTCAGTGGAAAATGGCACAAATCCTGTCAGACCGTCTTTTTTATTAACATACAACTCTTGTATGCTGTGGACAGTAGTGATGACACAGGGTTATGGGTGAATGGGTGAATCACAGCTTCTAATACACCAGACAGATAGAATCCAAATTAAAAGACCACCTCTCTCTTCCTTATGTTTTGCTGAAGTCTGTAGAGGCACACAAGTCAGAACTTGTTACCAAAGAACTGGTGTTGCTGGGTAGGCATCCTCTCCTGTCACATTTTTCATTATTAAGTGCTGGGAATAAGTACCTGGTCAATTTTTAACAGTTTGCATGCTGAATTTCAATGTTTTGCATGGGCTTGGTTGTTTTAAGCAACAAAATATGAGCCTAGATCATTGCACTGATACGAGGTATGCTAAAATATAAACAATAAAAACCCTAGAAAACCCAACTATACAGTTTAGAGCTCTTTATACACTGTTTACCTGTTGCACTTGGTTATACGGTCTGTTGCTGGTCCATGCAATAGCTGCCATTATTATCCAATCTTTCAGAGGCCTTTGTATTAAAATATAAAATCTAGTGCCTTAACAACCAAAAATGCTTCTAAATCACCGGGTTTAGAAGCAACAGGCACTTCAGATACATATGCAATTAATGTATGGGTGAATGTGGATCACGGTAAGCATTTCTCAGCTACTTCAAACATATTCTTTCCAACAGCGGTTAAGTGGGAGAAAGAAAAAGTTTTTTCCTCAGTGTGTGCTGGAGCAGAAGTGAGTATTGTTGGCTTGGGTCCATGGTCTTATTCCATTCATAGACTTTTCTGTTCAGTTCCGTATGGATATCTAATATAGACTGTTTCCTGCAGCAACAAAAGTAAAAGCTTTTTATTAGACAAGGAAGCAAGATACTTTTTAAGAATCCACAAGGTAGAAGATAACTATAGACTCGGCAAGGAGAAAGTTTCTTTATTGCAGATGTTACACCTTTAAAATACGAAGCTGAATATGCACTTTGGAAATCTGTTATATACCAAATCACCATTGTGACAATGGTTATGCTGACATCATGATCATCTGTGATTTCTCTACAAGGGTTTGTGAGAAGATCTAAATCTTAACCTGCAACTACATTGAAAAGCAGTTGCTAGCTCCCTGTTAAGTCAGTTATACAAAGAAAATCACTGTTGCTAAAGTTATTTATCTAAGCATATCTGATTTTTGCTCAGATCTCTTTTGATAATCTCTTTAGATAGACTAATGTCTTCTGATAGTTTTAATTCAAGATTATAAATTGGCAATCTTGTGGTTTCCTAAAGCATGGGTGAATTGTATCGAAACAAAGGACAAAATCCTCCCCTCTCAACTGCCTTTTTCCTGAACAAACACTGACTTCTTAATTTGCAAGCAAATCATTCTTAATGATTTAAGAAGCAATTCTCAATTTGACAGAAGCATGGTGTGCACCTCATATTTTGGAAAAGGAAGATTTCAAATCCTGCCTAAAGCACTAAACACTAGAGTAATGATATACCAGGACAGGTTCTTCCCTTCTCACTCTACAAGCCTTCATGCCATAACACACTTATTTTACTCTCCAGAATCAGAAACTTCACTCCCACTCTAGACTACATTCCTGTGACATTGTTCCAGGACCAGGTACACTTGTCCTTTAACACATGACACATCACAAAGGCATTTTGCAAGACCAGGAAGGATGAAATTTAACATATCTCTTTCTCTAGGACAGTAGGATGCCCTAGAAAAAGATTTTTTTTTACTATGTTTTATTTACCTTTTATGAGGATTACGTAGTAGCTCAGCCAGACAACGCAGATAATATGAGGACGAAGTTGGAGATTTTTCTATGGTAGACACATCCACCTTGCACTGACTCCAAAAGACGTCTGCTACTTGGGGAATCGTGCCTTTCAAAGGGATTTTTGCATTAGCAATCATTTTATCATCATTTCCATCTATTTCCAACAGACTAGTACATTCTTGCTCATTTTCAGGAACAATATAGCTCTGAATAAAGAAGAGCTTTGGTTTTCCTCGGAGTTCAGGACATGAATCTGCCATAAAGTATTTCTTTATTTGTTCCAAAGGGAATCCAGTAGAAGTCTGGTCTGTACAGAAGATGCTCTGAGGACTTCCACGGCTGACCAATATGCAAATGAAGCTGTCACAATTCCTGTGCTTCTGTAACCCTGCAGCTTCAAGCAACGTTTCATTCATGGCATCCATATCTAAATGTCTGTGGCAATGAACGTCATAGCCTAAGCCTCTGAAGGTCTCTTCCAGCACATCTGAAAAAAGCAAGATGTGATTAAATCACAGCATATCAAGGCTCAGTTGCAACTATCCAGAAGAATTACAGTATTTACAGTATTTCAGTATTGGAAATAGGATGTTTATTTCATCACAATAATTCAAAAATCAGGAGTACTTGATGCTGATTGCACAGTACATTACATACACAGTGCTATATGCATGTTGTCTTTAACATGAGTTATGCACATCCTGACAGCAAACACACTATTATGTAGTGTGTAATTTGTTCCTAATTCCACAGAGTTTTGTGTGTTTTCATTAAGAGCCAATATCCCAGGTTCCTAGAATTTAAAATATCAAGCAAGAGAAGACATTAGAACATGCTTCACACAGAACATTCTTGAAATCATAAGGAGTGCACTGGGGAGAGCGTGGGAAGTTTGTTTCACCTTTTTAACTCTCCAAAATTACTCTGAATGGTTATTACAAATATACAGAACTAGATTAAAAAGAACAGAGGCTCCCCTTCATCAGTCAAAAAGTAACCTTCTGCAGTCACTTATGCTTACTGTTATATAAAATCAAATTAAAAGTCATGAGTTCCAGATGGAAAACTGTAACAAGTCTGTTACAGTGATAGAATAGCATTTTCAGGAATAAAATGCTCAACTATGAACTCTTTAAAATATGCTAGAAATTAAAACTGTAGGCAGCCAAAAAAGAACAAGATTAAATCTATGTTAAAACTGTGTTAAACTTTTGCTGCAGGAAAGTATAATATGCTTTGAATAACTACTTTGGATATTTATTAATATGGGAGTGAAACCAGATGCAAGTTGGTTAAAACCACATGTATCTAGCTATGTAGTCAGAGAACCACAAGTTACTACTCTGACTTCTAACTGTAGCATCATATCTTTAATATAAACCATGTATACATTGCCTATACAGTGTTTCTGATAATAATGACAGGAAATAAGAAGTACCACTTTTATGCAAAATGCCTTACAGGCATGAGAAACTAGACTGTTCCTTGACTTCAAACGTTTAATGATCCCTAATTAGCAAAGGCTATTTCAGAAGTAACTGGCAGTAAAGCAGGAATTACACTATCACACTGTTCTTCTCAGGAAACACACAGTGAAAACATAGAACACATGTCCTAACTTACCTCGGTAAAATACAGGCTAGGTACAAACTCTGCATTATAGCAAGGTAAAGAACAGGAACCACTGGGTTTTGTTCCAGTTCTGTTAGTTTGACAAAATGTTTGTAAAATACTTCCAAATCCAAATAAACGTCTGGGATATTTTTGAAGTTGAAAGGAAAATACACTTTAAACAAAACAAAACAAAAATGCTCTCTGAAAATTCAGGTGGAAGACAGATCAATTGCAAAGGTATCTACCCTGAAGTAACTCAGTACTGTTTAGGAGTTATATACCTGATGAAACACTTAAATCCATTAGAGGGCATTAGTACACAGGCAAAATAAGAGTGCTCTTCCTCGGATTCAGTTACCTCACTAGTGCTCATGTAAACTGAGAAAGATACAAGCCTTAGTATATAACTTTAGATCACACATACACTGTGTCATAATTAAAAATAATACACCCAAGAAACTGTTAGAGCTGCTATCTTTGTTTAACAATGAATCAGCAGTTATACATGGTAAAAATTTGAGATACAGCAGTTTTACCTTGAGACGAGAGAAAACAAGGGATTACATGTAGCAGCACCCCTAGATCAACAATCATTCCCCAACAAACCACCAGCAACCTTTGAGGATTTTCCCCAATCTATGTAAAAAAAATAACCTTCTCTCCTTTTGTTTATAACATAAGGATAAAAACTATTTTCTAAATGAAAATGAAAAGAGCAGCCAATGACCATTTGAAAAACAGCAAAGGAGTATTTTGGTTTCAACTTTTATCAATATCTGATGAATTCACATTGTTTGTACTGAGCATTTTCAAGTTTGTGATCCTTGTTCCTACATCATTTATCATTAGTTTAGCTTCCTCATATTAAATCCTGCGATAGCTACAGACTCCAATGCACACCACAGATACAATTCCAAACTTCCTCCTTGCCCTCTTCTCTCTCTTTGGTATTTTCAGACTTCAGAAGTGACTCCAGAAATCTCAAGTAGTTAATACATTTCTAGAAATTCCTTTAAACAACGTCACACCTTGCACCTCACCTGAATCTTACTAGAACAGTAATGTATTTCAGTGAAGTCTTGCTTTCTACCATGTTAAAATGCTGATGATGGATTGGCAACATTTAAAATCTGAGACATGAACATGCAGAGGCTTAATTCCTTCTGCATGCAATGCAGACATGTATGGAGACTGAGGCATGTCAAGACTTGGTTTGGGTAGTTTTGGGACAACAGCAGCAAAGCCATGATTTAAAGGTAAACTTGCATGCCAGATGCTGAACGTGTGGCCTATTTTTATCATTTCCAGTCAGCAGAATCTTCCTCCTTCACATTTATACTTCCTTTACTTGAGCAAGTACTGAAGTGCCTATACAAGCACAAGAACAGCACATTTTATTTCTAATTCGTGAGCATTTTTCTATTTTATAGGAATTACTGCAAAGGAGTCTACACAGTACACTGCACTTGAAAAAAGTCTGTGTCTTCAGAGGAAGAGGAGACCTAAATTCGTTTATGTCTGACTGTGAACTGACATAGTTCTTTCTTTACTTCCTGTTTTCTGAATTGTATGTGCCCTGTCTACTTCTATGTTGCTTCATTTAAAAACTCAAGACTGGCATAATGAAATATTAAGTAACTCAGCTCAGCACATGCTCACATCCCATTAGAGAAATTTAAAGAGGTGATTTTCCAAACAAAGCAATTTTTAAATTTCCTATGTCTTCTTAAGCTCCCTACAGTAACACTTCTCAAGCAGTACTTTTTTTTTTTTTTTGCATTTACTTTTAAGAAAAACAACTCTAAGTAATTATTTTTGTACTGGACCAGACTATACCATGCTGCCTTCCAGATTAAGGCTGCGTAAGTTTTTTGAATCAAAAATTCTGTTCACTAAAGCTACCATGAAAGTGAGAAGAGGGGAGAAGAACAGAAGCAGGCAATAGGACAGAGCAAAATTTTTGATCTCAAGAATCCCAACCCAATATTTCATTCCTTGGCAAGAAATGAAATGCTTTTTTTTTTTTTCTTTTCTCTTCCACTTGGGGCAAAGTCAGCATAATTCGTTGTTTTCTTTTTTGAGAGTAGAAGTGAAGAAGTCTATTAGATTGAACAATTTAGTTTCTACACATTTGGTTCTCCCCTCCCCCCTTTTGCAAAAGAGGTAATTTATAAACTTAGACAGAAAAACAGATCTCAAAGGATGTTTCCCAGTTGCATGTAAGTGGATTCAGTGCCTTCCCTTGTCTCCATGCGTGGCAGGATTGTGAATCTGTTTAGCTCCTGATGTTCTATGGGCAGACTAAGTCTATTATTTTAAATAATTTACCTAAAATACTATTATCAAGCAGACAGTAAAATTTTACTTTGTGTTCTGCACCCCCTTCTCTTCAATAACTGCATCAATAATAGCAATTGGTCTGTCTGCTTGGAACATTAGTTAAGAAAGTGAAAAGATATGCCCACAAACTCTCCTCCCCTACATCTCCTAGCCTAACCTATTAAAAAAAATCTGCAAACATTCTCAAAATTTTTATTTCTGGCTTCACTGTGTTCCAGTGACCTAGAGAGGGAGTTTTTTTCAGGAGGGTGAGGATGTGGGAAGGGTATAGTTGTTTTTTGCTTATGCAAGGATCTTATTTTTGGATTCTTCAAAGGAGATCAGAAAAATTAATTTTTAACCACAGCACTGACTACCTTGAATTCTAGATGCGTTTTTTTCCCCCTTTTTTTCTCCCTAAACTAATCTGGGAGGAAAGAAAAAAAAACACACAGATTTCCCTCCCCTCTAAAACTATGATAACAGTTTCAGGTAAACAGTGCAAGATGTAACAAAGGAGTAGGTGCATTATTAATAAAGGAGCACGTGCCTTCAGCTATTCAAAATCTATGGTGTTTAATATGATTACTCTTCAAGTCAGTAACAGTTTTGTTTCGCTGAATGGTAGGGAACATCATCTTTATAATCTCTGCCACTAACCTGCTGTATGACTGTAGCTTAAGTATTCTATTGGTCTCTCTGGACATCATTTTTTCCCCCCTTTCTATCTCCTTATAAGTTCTTTCTTTTAGATATTCTCAGGTTGGGCCTTCCAACTCTCTGCTTTAGAAGACTTACTGTAATTGATAGATTAGCTATCTTAGACAACATCGCTCTTGTCTGGCTGGAAAACAGACATCATATTCTTTGTACTAAATTGTTACAATTATCTGAGAATAATAGGATAAGGAACTTCAATTTCCAGAGACTTACCTGTGTCATTACCAATACAATCTATGATCAGGCATATTCCTAAAGGTTGACTTTGCATTCTGTACTGATCATTGAACACCTGAGGAAAGTGAAAGACAAATACCAAGTTATTATGTCACTCCCTCAAGTTACAGACTTGATTCTTTTGTCAAATTTAACCACTTCCAACCTATTCAATCACATTTTGTTAATTTTCCACAGAGTACCTAGCAGAAGCTTACCTACTGGAATTTAATGTTTTACCTATGCAACAAAAATTCAGGAGACACAGATTCATGTTTTTTCTGTATTTCATGTACAGGCTTAACTTCTGTATTCTTCAAAGTGACAAATGTAGAGAAGTTCTGTGTTCTTCAGGTGTACAACAGCCATTACTCATCAGAGAAACAATTTCCTTATTTTATTAGTGTAACAGCATGAAGCCTCCTCATTCCTCAAAAACCTGCAATGACTCCACACAATCCATCTCTCCTCAAAGAGATGGACAATTTGCTGTAGGTAACTCCCTGCTCCTGACATACAGCAAAGCTAGCAAAAAACACTACTATTTTTACTATCCTTACTACTAATACACAAAGCATATCTTTCTCCTATCTGGAGAGCAAGGGCGTAAAAGAGAATTAAAGAACAATACTGACCATGCAGAAAGAAGCCCTGTAATTTCTAATGCAAGAGGTCTGATTTCAAACAGGTTTTGACTTAGTCTCTGCTCATGAATATGCATTATTTGTGCACATGCTTTTTTCACACTGTTGCTTGCAGTATTATCTTGTGTCGGCAAGTATTTTGTATTGAAACTATCTTCTGCAAAAGCTATTCAAAGAACCACTTTATCACCAAGGAAGATATGGATGTACACACTGTTCTTGTTACATGCAGTTACAGGAAATATAGGAAATGAAACCTAAAGAGAACTGAGGTAAATACCTACAGAGGTTTTTATTACATTTTCATACATACATATGCATAAGCACTTACCTTATGAGATGCTGGTCCTGATTCTTGAATGGACATGTGGATTGGTTCTTCTGTGGTTAAAACACACAGAAGTAATCTCAATGTATAGTTAATGGTAATATTTCTTTGACAGCAGATCAGTTAAAAAGAAGCCTATCTAGTTTGGTCAAGTTCTCTTTCATCTAGACCTCAGTTTCTGTGTATGGTACTGATGTTGATAAAGTAACAAAAATTTTCACTTCTTACATGTTACTTGGATTGCGTTCTACATTACTTGTGACTAGGAGGAAAAAAACAAACCAAGCAAACAAACACACAATCTCTCTCCTATGCTGAGAAGTCAGTCAGCTATTCTTTTAAAAGTCAACACACACATGGTATTTGCTGGACAACTTCCTGGCTTTGTCAAAACTTAATGAGCACAGATGCACTACACTGGCTTCCAGAGTTGGCCAGACAACCTCTTCCATAACTTTATTAATAAACTATTTATTCAGTTAAAAAGTTGTGGAGGTGGACAGCATCAACAATTCTGAGGAAGTTTTAAAATCTGGCAGCACAAGCAAAACAAATACAAGAACAAATAATAAGACAAGTCCCAGTTTGTAGAGGTACAAAATATCTTCTGCTCCTGGTAACATCAACTGGTTTAGTCACAGCTATCAAAAAAACACCATTCTTTCAATAAATGAAATTAACTCTCTCTTTTAGATTAGCAAAGATTAGGTAAAATGCTCTTACCTTGAAAAAAGCTTTGTCCATTTTGTGATTTTTCTTTGTTCATGTTCTGGATCTAAAATGAAGAAAGTGGTATATCTTCATTGTCTTTCAAGAACAAATAGTTATATCTTCCAAAAGCATAACACAGTAATATTTATCTTCCTCAATAAAAGAATTACATATTTTGTGTTCAAATCTATCTGCTATTTAGAATTACAAAACAACAATTAAAAAAAAAAAAAAAAAAAAAAGGAAAGAAAACAAATCAAAAACCCTTTGTCTTTAAAAAGTTACCAGTTTTCTAGGAACAGCAAAGGACGTTTATTCCCTACAGTAGTATAATAAATAATAACAACAAATTTCTGAAGATATGAATTTTGTTTCCTATATAGCAGCAAGGAGGAACTTTCACCGAAATCAAGAGGAAATTAAAATAGTATTATCACAATATGGAAAGTCAATGTATACTCTTTCCCATTAGTTTGGAAAACAATGCTGTTCTTTGTTAGTAAAAATAAATAGCATCAATATCGTTTTGTATTTAAGCTTTATACATATATATATTTATTAGATGTATTTCAGAAAACATTTCTATGCAAGGCTAAAGACTGCAAGAAAGGTCACGTTATTACAACATCAGATCTAACCCAAACATAAAAGGTACTGCACACGATAGGATTTGATTCAAAGTAATTGGGTGGATGACTTTTGGTATGTTGACGGACTTTGGTTAAAATTAGATTAAAACAAACAAACACAACATCTGAAAAGCTCTCATTAAAAAGTAAGCTATAACCTTCTGCTAACAAAGTTTAAAAGCTACTTTCCCCGGATTTTGCCAAGTCCACAGTTACGAAGAAGAATACTGTGTTCTGCAAAGAACAGTCAAAGCAAAACCCCAAAGTAGTAGAAAAAACTTTTAAGATACATATTTCATATTCCAAACTAATAGGAAAAATTTCACAAAGGCTTCCTAAAAGAGACCCTTCCCAGTGTCAGAAAATCTAAATCAGGCCTTAGACCCAGCAAACAACAGGAACCAGAGACATAAACGAAATAATGTTCTTGTCACTAGCAATCTGTCATTCCTTAGGCTCTGCAAAGATGAATCCCCTTTCAATGTCTTGCAATACTTAGAAATCAAGGATCTGCATGATTTGTTGTATACTTACCTCTGAATTGTAAGGAGGATCAATCAGACTGAGATTAGGGAGAGATGCCTGAAGTGCATTTACATATACTGGCTGAGAATGAACGGAGGACATCAAAGCTGAAAATTTAACAGAAACACACAGAGAAATATGCTGTGATATATAAACTGTTTGAAAAGCCTAAACCCTTGCATGCAAATACTCTGACTTGTAATTTCATCTTTAGTAAGAGCACATCTGATCCTTATTACCAAGACTAACCAGTGCAAAAATACCATTTTACCTTCTTGTTTGTACTTCTTTATCTTCTTAATCAGGTCTATCCTATGAATACTTTGGAAACACTCTTCTATCAGATCCAGCTGATTAGGAGCCACCAAATTTAGTTTCTCTAAGTCGATCACTAGAGCTAAAAAACTCTGTAACAGCAACAGAAAAACAAACTGTTGTCATAGAATATCCTGAATTGGAAGGGACCCACAAAGAGTATTAAGTCCAACTCCTGACTCCACAGAGGACCAACCAGAAATCAAACTACTTCTGAGAAAGTTGTCCAAACACTTCTTGAATGCCAACAGGCTTAGTACTGTGATCACTTCCCTGGGGAGCCTGTTCCATCACCTGACTAGGCGGTGAAGAACCTTTTGCGAATATCTAACCTGAACCTGCTCTGATGCAGCTTCATGCCATTCTCCCAAGCCCTAATGTATCTCAGTAATTTGTTTTCTATTACCAAAAAGAAATCCAGAAAATAATGTGGGCAGGTGGTAAAGGTTGTAATATTCAGGATCTAGGCACATTACTGCTTCAATACTAAGAAGGGATTATCTGGAAAAAATATCAATAATTCTTAGTATTATCACAGGAGTGATAAAAATTAAAAAGTGACATTATTAAAAGCAATTCTAAGTTTTTGGGTGAACAGTTTCGCATTTCCTTGTTACTATGTAGCCACACACACGGAACATCACCTCATATGCCACAAAGTAATAGGTAAGAAAAGCTTTGGGGAATTTGCAGGTATTCTCTCCTTCTTTGGTAAAAACTAACCAACTGACAAACCAAACAAAATAAACCACCCTCAAAAAAAGATGACAGAAGTCTTCTGTGTTCTGTGCACAGTGGTCAAGCTTTCTGAATCTTCTCTACTGAATCTGTGTTTTCTCAGGGCACTCAGAACAAATATTGTAAGTACAAGCATATAAAGAATGACATTATTATTAAATTAAAATTATTCTTTTGTAAATGAAACAGAACAGGAGAGCACAAACATAGTAAGTGCTGTCATAAATTTAGATATATTTAATACTATTATTGGTTTGAAATTCTACATATTTGAACTTTCAGATCAGTAACACTGAAGAAAGGTTTTTATTTTTGCCTTCTGCCTGTGAGGTTCACACTAACACCATTCACTACAGAGACTCTTTACTGTTCTCTCCATTCCTTTAGCTTCTTTTCTTGCATTAAAAAAAAAAAGAGAAAAAAAAGAAATAAAAGCAGCTACTCCTTCCACACTTGACCTCTGTCTACTCCTGCCTCACTACCCCTTGTAGTACAGTCTCCTCTCCTAGATACCTTGCTTTTTACTTCAATTTCTTATTGCTTAAGAAAAGAAGAGTAGAAGAAAGATGTTACCTTATCTTTTGCCAATTTCATACGAGGTGCATAATCTCTGAGTAGAAAAACAAGAGAACCTACTTCTTCTTTTTCCAGATTCTCATTAATCTCTACCATTAGTACCCTGAAATAAAGTCGAGGCATTAATAAAGGTTTAGCTTTCAGCAAAATTCTACCTTTGTCTAACTGCCCAACTTTTCCCACATTCTACTAATCTAGAACTATACAAACATTATGATTTTAGTTGATTGACATATACAAATTGCATAAAGATAGATGCTTATAATGCCATTACTTTTAACAAATTACTAAGGCTTACTTTAGGGATTAAACTAGACATTCTTTTCATTTTAACTCTTGTATGATGTGCATGTCTGCTTTTCTTTTACCTTCAAGACATAGTAAAACAAGCAAACCAAGAAGTGCACAAACACACAAACGCATGAATTTTGAAAATAACAGTAGCTTTATAATCTGAAATAGATACCTGTAATCAGGGACAAGTCTGGGACTCCTGGCAAGGTTAAATTCCACTGTTATTTTTTCAGTCTTCAAGATCCTTCTCAGCAAATCAAACCTCTTAACTCTGTACAGCAGCTCAGACAATCCAGGAAGAGAGAGTTTCTCCCTCTCATTCAAAGCCATCAAAAGCTCTCTCAGGTCAGCAGTAGCCAAGTCAGGAACAAGGTCTCGGCAAAGGAAAACCATTATCTCACCTTCTTCTTTATCCAATTCTTCTTCAATTTGGTGAATAAGGACAGCTGGCACTTGGCACTTGGTCATCACTTTGCCACTGTCCCTTTAGAAGTGCCAGCCTTCTGTCTTTTAAACAGAAAGCCAACATGACACCAAGTCCATGTCTACCACAGCACTTATCTGGTGTTCAGTCACAACTGGATGCATTTTTACATAAGTAGTTCTGTGGAACAGAATTAGAAGTCTCTAAAATCAGTAATCTACACAAGATCACTACTAACTCTCCTATCTGACAGCCTTTACTTACAACTAAAAGGCCAACTTAGTCTATACAGACCTTTGGTTCTCAAGGGGTTCTCCCAGCTGTTCATTACAGAACAAAAAGTAGTTGGTAGGTCATGCTGGTAAGAAAAAATGGAAGTTCTTTTTAAAGTAAAATTACCTTAATTCAAGCCTGTAAATTCCATAGGAAGTGAAACAAAAGTCATCAGCTTGCTGATGAGTGTAAGTATTTCAACTGCTTCTGGAAATAAGAGTTAAGTTCCACTGCAATACAAGTCTAAAGCTCTGACCCCTTTCCAACAACCCACCACCCTTCTGCCCACCATTACCTTTTCTGCACTGAAGTCTTAAGACATTTTCAGGAAGTGTTTTGACAGCTAAGAGGTAGTGTAACCACACATTGTAGCTAAGATGATAAAAACACCAACAAGCAAACCACATATAAAAACAATGTTATCAAGTAGGCACTTTGCCTTAAATGAAGACAAAATAAAGTAAATATTTACAATATATTTACACATTAGTTATCTTCAAATCCAGGAATGGATTGATTGTCTTAGTTATTAGTATCATTTAACGTGATTCCACTCTGAATAATTAATGGAGTTTTAAGGGTTCCCCCAGCACTCTCCATGCTCACAAATGTCAAAGACACAACCACACAGAGAAAAAAATCCAACCTTCTGTATGCAAAGTGGTTAACTCATATAGTTAAGCCACAGGCCACCTTTTTCTTCATGTGACATTTGTATTTTATCGTACTAAAAAATTAAATGAAAATTCAAAACAAGAAAGAAAAACCACCCTTGTGATTAACAAAATAACTAGGGTGCTATGCTCAATTTCCACTGCCACCAACTATGCAAATTCTATCCTTCTCTGATCCCCATTACCTAAACAGAGAAAGATTAAATGAGCAATCTGAAGATAAATCTTAATCCTTAAAAGAAGTCCAGTTACTACACTGCACAGTTTTGTGTAAACCATTCTGCAAAACAAAAGCTAATATGGCTTCAAATACTAATACACTGTAAGATGCTAAGACCTGGTTAACATTTTTAAAGCAGTTTCCACCCTTAGTTACACATTTTGGAAGTCAAAATTAACAACGTCACATATTGTGTCCATGCATTACGTATATGAGTTCACTTACAAGCATTTTTTTCCCAATGCTATTGAAATGAAAAAAAGAGAAATCTATACCCTTACTTGACTTTCCCCAGAAAATGTGTAAGAGCTGAGTTCAACTAAACCCATAGAATGGGTTCCACTACCCACTGAAAGAGCAAACCAAATTCAAGTTCCTAGGGCAAAATCTCTCTTTATCTACACCTACCTTAGTGAGTTGTATTTTCTATGGAGTTGAATGGACTGCAGTGGATTTTGCATACACTTACATACCACAGTGTAAATGAGACAGAATGTATTTGCAGTAGTCCTCAAAATGTAACGGAGGCCACTTGGACTCATTTTCAGATGCACACAGCTTTCAAAAACAGCTGACACTAACAAGGCTGTAGATACCCTCCCTCCCATATGAAAGCATTTCCAGGTACATACAGCCAGGACTTTCAAAAGAGTTTGAGTAAGTCATATGTGTGACTCACTCTAATGGGAGATGGAAATGCCACTTCTTTTGGCCATTCCAGAAATCTCAGATAAACTATTTTTAAACAACTCTAATTGATTATCTTTCTAATCTTTTAAAAATATTAAAAAAAAAAAAGAGTTGTGCATGTCTGTGATGTGTGTGGAGGGGCGAAACACGAAAAATTAATAGTTGTATTATCTAAAAATAATCTGCCTTTAAAAAATACAATTTATTTTTGTGAGCTTCCACTATATAAATCACATGCTCATTATGAAAAAAAAAAACACAACACTGATCAATACTTCCAGTGCTGAATCTCTCTTACCTGTTCACAATCTTATCCATAAGAACGTTGAAGAACTGTCATTTGATTGTTGTTCTATCACTGATCCAGATCCAGCACACAATAGTTTGCAACCAGTATTTGCCAGTGATGGTCTCTAAACAGTTGATTGTATCAGCTCATTTGCTATTGGTCAGATGTCAACATCACAAATACTTAAGTTTTGTAAAGTGAAGGAAAAAAAAAAAAAAAAAAAGAAAAAGAAAAAATGAGCTAGGATCCCTCATTCTTCTGTATGAATCCATTGATCCAGTGAACCGGTAATGATGCACCAAATACAAGGAATAACAACTGTGCACACATAATCATTGGTTAATAGCACTCACTCCCCCCATAGGGTTCTAAATGGGCAACAACAGAGCAAAATGATGTGCTTCAGCATCTGAAACAGAATTTGTGACTTTGCATCCAAAAACAATGCATTTTGATAGCAGTAATACCACACTATGCAGATAAGCCTGATACATTCCATCTGCATACAGCTGAGCCAGATGAACTTCACCATGAGGGATGAAGGGCCTCATGCAGCACCTTTCCATCTGATATGAATACTTTTGCAAACATCACTGTTACAGTTATAACAGCTGCAACAGAGACAAATAAAGAAAAACAGGTATGCTATGACAACGTAAAACCCAGAAGTCTGGCTTTCAATTTAGATCTCATGGGTGGTGTGCAAGAAGAGTTGCTGAATGTCAAAGAATATAAGTTCTTTACAAGAAGGAGAGGGGGGAAAAAAAAAACAGCTTAGCTTCTCAAAAGGAAAGACAAAAGTTCATATTCATCAGAAATAAAGCCACCCCAGTAAATTGTGTGTTCTTGTGCACGTGATTTGTCAGTATCACTGCAAGAAAATACTTAATATTTTTGTATTTGGTGTTTCAATGCAAAGCTTATGAAGTGGGAAGATGGTTAAAAAAAACTACCATGAGTATTACACATTCTCATTTTAAAAGAGATCCAGCATAATTCCAAATAGCTGAAGTCAAACACCACCACCAATACTGACAGTAACATTAGCGGCTGAATAAAGGCCTACACAAGGAACAACAACAACAATCTTTTTCTTTCCTGTACTTGAAAGAAACACCCAGGCACAGTGAGGGAAAATAACTGATGAAAGGGCAGTGTTCTCTAAGTCTGGCTATTTTAGCTCACTCTCACCCCAAATTTCCAAGAAAGAGCTCTTCTGGGAAATACTTGCAGTCTCTAGAGAAAACCGCTGATTCTAGGGTGACTCATCAGTCCTCCTGTCCCCCAAAAACGACTAAGAGAAAAACTCAAGGAGGTTAGTACAAAGTGCACTTAAATACCAGATTTTGTTTTTCATTAACTTTGAGGCTTTCTTGAACAGAACTGACAATTTTAAAGTTGAATTGACACCTGTGGATGAATTTCTCATGTACTGCACAGGAAAACACCTCTGTGATGGGTCTATTTGTCAAAGTTTGCACTGACTTTTGACTCTTGGTAAGCAAGGTTTAAAATATTTTTTTAAAGATAAACCTGAGACTATAAACAAACATATTTACTCCTTGAAGCACAAAGCATTTCCATTCCACACTAGACACACAAGATATATTAATCTGCTTCTACAAAGCTAATGAATTTAATTACACTCCTATTTTTGAACTTTTTCACACTGGCCACAATTCATACAGAACTGAACCTAAATCAGGTCCAGATTTCTTTTATTTCCCCCAAGATGCAGCAAATTACAACATACTAAAAAATCATACACAAAGACATGCAAGGATATACTAGCTCCCTGCTGGCATTAACAACTGGAGGTGTATACATTGCTCAAGCAATTTTACTCTTTGATGTGTAACACCACGCTTAAACCTTTGCTCCCATGATCGCAACACAAATATTGCACAGCATACAAATACCGGTGTGATTAGCAAGGCAAAGCATAGTGACCTGTATTAATTATAAGGCCATCTATCATGCCTCAGATTAAGAGGAAAGGTTTTTCAAAAGAATTTGGGAACCATTTCATACTTTACACTTCGTCTACAGTGAACCTATCACTTCAGACAGCATTTGATCAACATTTCACAATAACCTCTACAGCAACAAAAACAGGATATATAATATCAGTGGGTGTGGTTATTTGGGAAATGCTCTTTGTTTCTTCCACAAGATGAGCTCGTGTGGAAGCCACTACAGAAGAGATGGAGAGTAGGCGGTTACTTTACTACAGCAGGTACTATAGCTATATTAAGTGCTTTCTCCACTCTGTTTAGTTTGATGAGGTAGAGATGGTGAAACCATAGTGTTAGCTGCATTTTGATCCGTCTAATCTAGCATTTTTCCATGTTAAATGCTTCAGAGCATGCTCCATAACTTTAAAGTTTTCCTGTAAAAGAATGAGTACGAGATGGTAGGAGATATCCAGGGAATACGGGGAAATCCCACAGTAACTTTCACATTTCTTATTACTGTATTAGGCTTAAGTAGTCATCGGTATAAACTAGTAGTGACCATGCAAATTTCCATTTAATAATGGAGCAGTTTAGCACCCCAGTCCTCCTAATAAAAAGGAAAAAAGAAAGAAAGAAACAAAAAAACGCGCACACACAAAAATCAAACTACCAACAAAAATAAAATTGGCTTTACCCTAGGGAGTTCATGCAGATTTTCTTACTACGTCAATTTAAATCACACTTGAAAAATAAAGAGGAGTCTCCGCTCTGCAAAGCAAAAAGGCAGTGTCGGGATTTCCTTTCTCCTCACGAGCAAGGACGGGCTCATGCCCCACTTGCTGCGAGCTCTCCACATCCGGCTCAGCCCGGCCGCCCGCCCGAAGGCCAGCCCTGCCCGCTCCCCAGAGAGCCCGGGCTTGGGCACGGGGGGAGGGCCCGATGCCGCAGGACAGTGGGTTGGGGCGCCTACCTTGAAGGCGCAGGCAGGAAAAACTACGGAGGAAAAGGAAGAGGTGAAGGTATAACGCACCCAAGCGCGCCGGGGATGCCTCATCTACACCAGCGGGGCCAGGTTCAGCATTGGGAGGAGGAGGAGAAGGGGGGAAGGGCGGTGCCGGCTTAGCAACAAGCTCTCCTACACCAGGCGTAGTTTCGAGTAGGGCGGCAGAGGAAATCCTGACTGCGTAGTATCTCCTCTTTCTCTTTCACATTCGAGTTTCAGAGCACGACTTTTTCAAGTGCTTTTCGCTCATGCTTAAGGTTATTAGCGACTACAGCCACCCCTCCGCGTAGATAGCAGCAGTCGCTGCTCAAGGCTGAGATCTCCCCTTGCTGAGGGACAATGGCACTGGTTTCAGTCGTTATACCCTCATTATTCATCTGCCGAATCGTGTTCGTCAACCCTTACGATTTATCGCGACTCCACCCATTTTGGGGCGAGCGAATGAAAGATTACGCTTTTGTTTTGCAGTATTTCTCAGGGCAGCAAATAGAGCTGCGCAAAACTCTGCCCACCCTCAAATGGCGGCCGAGCTGACGCGACAGGAGACGTCACCTGCGCGCAGCCCCCGCCCTTATGCACAAAATGACTTCCAGCCCTTGAGGTGGGGGGGGGCCAACACTGTGAGGAAAAGGGGCTGGGGGGTAATCTCGTAGTCTGTATGCGCCTAGACCGCAGACGATTTAAGTAGATTTTCCGATGAGTAAGGTTTACCTCTATATTTTTTCCGTCTTTGAGGCTTGCAGGAAATAGTCTATTTCCAGGAAAGGTCAGTATTATACACGTGAAATAAAGATCTTCATAGGAGTAGAATGTGTATAATTATTAAGAGATCTGTATATTCTACAACATTGGCAAAATATATTCATCCTAAATTAAGGCAACAGCCTAGGTCAGTGACTAAAATGCTGTCTACCTATTAAATCATTGAATGGTACTATCTTAATTCATAAATATATGAAAATTACATAGACTATTTCAGTGTAACAGTGAACATGCCCAATATATATCTATGTAAAATGTTGGTAACGTGGGAATAAAAATGTTTTTGCAGTTACATTGTCTAAAGGTAAGGAACTTGGTATCGAGATATGCTTGCAGTGGTAAGAAAACTTAGCAGGTGACCTTGTAAAATGCAGACAACCAGACTCCTTAGAGCAATTAGGTGAAAATCACAGTGTCAAGTCAGGTAAGTGAAGAAACATTACCATTTCAAACAGAAAAAAAAAGTCAAAAGAAATTTGAAAATTAACAGGCCAGCAACTGAAGGCCATGTGTTGTCTGTGAAGCATCAGATAGTTTGTGAACCTGGATTACCTGGATTATCCAGTCAGTGGGGAACAGGGGAGGGTCCCAGTCATCGAGAAATAAAGTATATAAACTGTACTGTGTGACTAGTAGGTGCACTTCTGCTTGTGGGACACCCACCATTGCAATCGTGAATAAAATTGCTACTTCACTGAGATCCTCGCCTGATCCTGTTATTGGCTAAAGTGTTTCTCACAGTAATATACAATAAACTCTTAATAAACAAAATTATATTTAAAAAAAGTTGTGGAGGAACACATTAGTTTGTCAGCCAAACTAGATTTGTGTCAGTGTATTTTACATCTTTTGGTCCAAATAAAGTAAAAAATACACCAATGAAAAGGCCCTTGAACAATGTCATGCAGAGATGTAAAAACACTGAACAGTACAGCTGCCAGAAAACCAGATGTTTGTGGTTCTAAAATAAAACTTACAATTTCACCAAGAAAAGTTGTGTAAAAATACTTTAAAAAATTTGTATTTAAGCCTTTTTTTCTTGTAAATAAACCTGCAATTTGTGATATTAAAGTAACTTTCCAGTTTCTCCACAGTGGAAGTAACACTATATAAGTGTCTAGTGGTACTAAAAATTCATCACTTTTGCTTTTCTGTTTAGTGACACAGATATTGTTGTCTGTATTGAAAACAGATAGTATACCCTCCTTTGCTTATGCCTAAGGGCATAAGAAATACTTGAAACAGGGTATCTAGCCAATGTTAATTCCAAACACTGCAGAGGACATTCTGCCAAAAAGCTGTTTTCTACTGTATTTTTCACTCCAGGCATTCTAAAAACACTAGAAGCTGTTGTACAATGCAAGGAAAAAAATTATACTTAAAACAAAAAATATAAAAGAATAGGTATAAAAGTCTCTGTACTAATGCAAATTTACAACTGAAATTGTATACCAGAAAAATGAGTTCTCTTCACATATTTAAATTATGCTGAAGTATATTGGAAGTCATATTAGGATAAGGTAGTTAGTGCTGAGTGAAACGTACCCATTTGCTTAGTAAATATGGCAGAACAGTAAGTTTTAATTTCTATGTATTACACAGAGCAAGTTATTTTGGTGTGTAGTGTCTGCAAATTAGTTAATTCTTCAATATGATTAAGGTATTTTGGTATTTTCATGTACTTTTAAGCAGTTGGGTACTTTTTAAAGCTTTACAGTAATATTTTTATTTAGAGTCAAAATTGTATAATAAAGTATACTTTTAAGAAATGACAAGTCATGCAAGACCACCAGCAAATAATAGCTATTAAATCTTTAAGTAATACGATACAATATCTCTTAAAATCAACACACATTCTTGATTCAATAGAATGCTAGCAGGGCTTTAAAGGACTGGGCTGACAGTTTCCCCTGTACTTTAAAAGATGGTACAGCAAGTGCACGTGTGTATCTTGTTTTCTTTCAGCAGACAGAAGTTGAGGAAATTGCTCTGGCTACATTTTTTGATCCTTTCATAAAAGCATAATAAGACCAAAGAAACACACTTTTACATGTGACATACTTTAATACGCATATTGTAAGTACAGAACGGGCAATGGTCTTCTGTACATTTTAGTAATGAAAAAGCAGCAAGTTGTCATGTTTGACCTTTAGTGATGGCCTCCGTTCTTCTTTGGGGGAAAAAGTGTATACTCGATGCCAAGAGCAATCACAAAAGCTCCAAATCCCCACTTGAGTCCTCTAGTGAAGATTTCCATTAAGGTGACAGGTTTTGCATAGCCACCCATATACCTCCAGACTTCATTACTAAAAGAGAAATAAAACCAAAAGAATACAATAGGATCAGTGCAGCCACTGTGATAAATATAACAATATCTTTGTTTGGAAAAAAATGTTGATTCAACTTAGATATGCATTGAAACTGTAACATTTCTATCATTTAAGTACTGAAGTAACTGAAGTTAATGACATCAACTCTAAGCTGTTACACCTATTAATCTACATGAGGTACAAATAACATCGACAAACAACACAATTCTAGTATGAGGCTCGTCTCCCCAAACTGGTTGCATGTTTTCACTCTGAATCAAAATCAACCCACCGACCCTTGTAAGGGATAGAGTAACTACAAAGACTTGTCACTGTGCTATACATCTAGAATAATTTAATCTTGAAGGGTAAGTTTTTCCAGACATAGAAAACATCCCAGTGTGGAGACACTTTGTTATACAACAGAATGCTTAACTATGTTAGGTAAGTCAGAAAAGTCTACTAAAACTGATTTTAGAAAGATGAAGATATGATGTTTTGCTAAAAAGTTATAATATTTACAAAGCTGATGCTCTTGTATCACTGTTCTTAATGCATTGTTATTGTAATGTTAGTCACTGCTGTGACTGACTACAACCAACTACTAGATTATGCTGTGTAGTTCAACCAGCATAATCTACAGAAATCTATAGAAAACGGTCTCTAAGGACACCAAGTCATTAAGAAAAAGGAAAATCCACGTTTACATAGACACAAACAAAATCAGAACCATCATTTTGGTGGGAGATAGAGATTTTAACAAAGGGGTCAGGTATTTATGTTCATAAATCATATTCTCTTGTGCAAATGGTTTCTGTGACTCAGGATGAAAGAATATTGACATGGTGGAGTGTTTTCTAGTTGCTGTTACAGGATACCTATTGAAAAGATGTAGGTTTCCAAATATGACATCTTTCACACAGCTTATTCCATATTAGTATGTACATTTGCTACAGAGATGGAAAAAATGCCATCAACCCCAAGCTCCTCCAGAGGTTATAGCATGCCAAAAGTTTTAAAGAGATTACTATTATCACTACAAGAAAGTGCTAACAGGTAAAGCCTCTTCTATGAATGCTCCTGAAGAAGTTGCTCATGTAGTTTTTCTTCTTACATAAGAACTGGACTACACAGCACAAAACATTTACCATTTTATTCACCAGGATTGAAGAATACTCAACCAAAATTTTACATAATTTATGATGGGGGAACGCATGTTAAGCATTATTTTATAGCTGCCTAAATGATCCAGAATTGCTCTAGCAGAAAAAGAGGTGTCCTATTCTACAATGAATGCCAACTGAGAGGTAAAAATCTCATCTTCCATGATGTAAGTTTACCTTACCTTCCATGTTACATTTGTTTCTTAGCAAAATGAAATGCACAGTTGAATCAAATTCCACATTGTGTACTAGTATATTTCTTCTTTTCAAATAAAGGCCTCCTGTTGTTTATGAGCAATCCTATTTCTAGAATTTAAGTTCCACTGACTTCAGCAACATAAGAGCACACAAACCCTGTGCTGAAAAAAAGATAGCCTTACTCACATGTGCAAAACCTAACATAGCTTAAGTGCTTTGGTGGATGAGGCCCTGGTCACAGTGCTTGATCTATATCATCAGGAAACCTCAGAAAGTACAAGGGTACCTGGCAAAAATGCAGAGGCTGGTCAAGGTAACACAGTGTGTGACCTCTGTGCAAAAGAGGGAAAGACATCACTAAAATTCTAATTTACTTAGTGTAGATGAATTTTCACAATTTTTACTAAAGAAAGTGTTGTCTGCAATGATGAAATCCAGTTGATGCTACAAGAAAACATATCAAGATAATTTTTGAGGCTCTTGCACTTACCGCGCCCATGGATCCCTAAGACCACGTTTAGCCAGCCTTTTCTGGACATCCTCTAGTGGAGTACCCTCCACCTTCCACTGCCTGTAGTCGGGGAGTTCTGTTTGGCCGTGGCCATGGCCATGTTCACTTCCATGTGCCATACCTAAAAAAAAAAAAAAAAAAGATTGAGTTTTTAGTTCTCAGGGAGTCCAGCTTATTTTCCACACACAAGGACCAATATCCTGTACAGGAAGAGTGGGGAGGTTACAAGAAATCCTACAAAACACCAGTTTCTGCGTTGTGAACAGCGCACCTTTGTTCAAAGAGTTAAGAAACTGCATAGCATTTCAGAAGTTGGTGATAAAGAACAGCAAACTGTGCTAGATTGTATTATTTCCCATATAGTAACAGTATTCTGTCTGAAAACCTGCATGGTTGGTTGATTTATTATCAGCAATAGCCACATGTCTACAGGCAAGAGTCCTCATATAAAACCATTTCCAAAGAATTAACAGCAACATTATGTAATTTATGTGTTTTGTTTTCTCCTAATAAAAAGACCATCAATAGACCTTAAAATACATAGCATAGTATAACATAAACATTGCCTAGGAACATGAAGAAAATCAAACAACCTAGGAGGCTAAGATAATAGTTCATCCAAGTTTGATATCAGAGTGCCTATATACACATCACATATAAATATTTCAGAATCATAGTTTATAGTTTAAATACTCCACATTGGACTTTTTTAAATATGCCATTTAAGAAACTGCATTACAAGTTGAGACTTGTAATGACTAGCTTAGTTGAGACTATTTTACTGGCTGAGTTGACACATAGTCTCAAGCCAGTACAGTCTCTCAAGTTGAGACTTACAATGATTGTAATGAATGGCTTAGTTAAGACTAGCCAATAAAATATCCTTATTTGTATATTTAGAATTTAGAAGTGTGATGTGGATTGAGCAGTATCAAACTAACTCCATAACTAGAAAATCCTAGATAGAATATAAAACCAAGTAATTTTAAATTAGTGACCTATGTGCACACTTACAGAATACTGTTATACTATGGCTTATCCCAGCTCCTTTAAATAACTGGAATCCAAAGACATCACAAAATTTGAATTACTCAAACAACGTAATTGAATGTACGTGCACTAACTTGTCAGTTTAACTTCAAATTTAAAAAAATGCAGTAGAAGATGATTCAGATGTAAATATAGAAGAATAGGGCATTACAGTAGACATTAAAATCACAGAATCCTTATCCAATGGTAGCTTGTTACAAGCACTTATGCATATATATCAAATATTTAAACCATGCAGAACTACTAGCTTTAAATCCAGCCATAGTAGCATATTAAACATGTAGAAGATGTTCACATTACAACAGAAATCAGATTTTTAATCCTCCGCACTCCACCATCTGTTTAGTAATAAGTTTGGTCAAACCTACTTGAAAAGAAAATATAAAAGTAGACTTTTCCAATTAAAGGCAATATTTGTTTTAATAAAGTGGTGCAGATATTATGCACACTAGTTGAAAATGGCAAGTTAAAAACGGCAAGTTTTCCATTTTATAAAGCATAGAACTGTTTAAACTTATTTCGATCTTAGCATAAAAGCAGTAGGGAAGACTAATGTGAGGTATGTAGTTAAGCTACACAGGAACTGTTAACTTTCCATTCACATCCTCATTATCCACTGCTGAAAAACAATAAAACAATGACTTAAATCTTAGATGGCTGAGCTGGCTATCCAAACAAAGAATTAAGAACTCTGTATAAGGCTGGGCAGCATTGTTACTGCAGCAGTATGTATTTTGTAGCTCAGGGCAATCCTTCAATTTTCATTACTGACAGTGAAACTAGCATTTCTCAGGTGCTAATACTAAACTAAGAATTAACTGGTGGCATCAGCTGAAACTTTAGAATAAGAATTTAATGTTGTTGACTCAAAATTTGAACACCCAGATCTAGCAGAAAAAAAGATGGATAATCAATTAAAGCACCCTGTGATGAAACTATCTTGTTTCCTAGTACAAAGCATACGGACTGGAAGCTGTTAAAAGTCACACTTATTAAAGCATTGTCAACATTTATACTGTACAAATACTGATTTTGTTTAAACATGGCTCTCTTTTTTTTTTTTAAATTCGTATTTTGAAGTTCCATCTTCTTTAAAAGTAGGCAAGAATTGACTAGTTTTGACATTTGCTTGAACAGCTTTCATTTCTTGCAGTCACTATGAATATTTAAGAATTTTAAGTCCTAAAATGTCAGGATACAAAAAGCATAGTCTTTAAAACTGTGCTACAGATGCAGATACAACTACGTTTAGAATTTAGTGTGTTCAAAGATTATGAGGTTTTAGAGTTGGTAATAGATATTAGCTCGGACAAGCTTACATTTTGTCTTTGTACAGTAATATAGCCACTACTTATTCTTCAGAATCTAGAAAGAGTACAGTTTTATTCATCTTTATGGAATATTTGCCATCTAATCTAGAAATTTTAGATGCACAGCTCCAAATGCATGATAGACTTCACATTTTCTCCTGTGAGTTTTAAAGAAACAAATGTGCAAATCTGTTAAACTAGGAAAAGCAACAGCTTGTTTGTATCAAATTACATTAATGCTCTTATACTGAAAGTGCTTTGAAGCCCTGATTTAAGTAATAGATTAAGAGATTTCCAAGGTGTAAGCAATTCATTTGATTATCTAAGCAGCCATATTGAAGGCTAGAGCGACGCTGCCTTGTAAGTTGTTATCACCATTACATTCATCAAGCAGCTGTATGTTTTCTTATATTAAGTAGTATCAGGAAAAAACAAGAAAATACTAGTTCTCATTAGAAGACTGATAAAGGCAGATGGGAACGTGAACATTTTCAGTGAAACCACAAATGGCTAAAAGAAAATAACGTGAATTTCCCATCTTAACGCATATCTAGTAGTGAAGAGCTAATGCAGTATTCCCCATTTTCAGGAAAATTAAAAACACAGCTTCAAAGCCTGTGACTCCTGAAGAACCCTGGCTGTGGGGGCAAGAACGAGGGAGTAGAAAATCTTAACGAGAGCTGTACCACAGCCTATTGCTACCTACCCCCTATCCCTGAAACAAAACAACACAACACAAACAAAAGCCCTCCTACAAATATTTGCCCTTTTCCCAGAGGGCGCTTTCTGGGCACACGCACGCCCAGCCCCACCAGCACGCCCGGGGGCGGGCAGCGCCGCGGGCCGGTGCCCCCGCAGTCCCCGCTGCCGGCCGCCCTATACCTGCCCGCTCCGTGCCCCGCCACCAGGACACAGCCACCCGGAAGCGGAAGGCAGCGGCTGCTCCTGGCACTGCAGAAGCCGGGGCCGGCTGCAAGAATTCCGCGTGCGTCTCGTTCCGCACCGCTTTGTTCCTGCTGGGCGAGAGGAGGGGGAAGCACGCGGCCAATCAGCGCGGGGCTTGTTGGGCGCGGAAGCAGCCCAATGGGCGGGTGCGTTGTTGAGTTGCGGGGTCGGTAGCGGCTGGAGGAGAGGTGAGGGGGCGGTGGGGCCGCTCCGCTCGGCTCGGCTCGGGACCGGAGTAGTTGGGTGGTGGCGGGCGGGGCCTTGGTTGGGCCGGTACCGAGCGCTCCCTTCCCTTTCCTCTTCCTTTTCCCTTTCCTCTTCCTTTTCCCTTTCCTCTTCCTTTTCCCTTTCCTCTTCCTTTTCCCTTTCCGTTCTGCGTTGACTGTCGGCTGGTGCCTGCGCCTTGGCAGGGACTGAAGCGCGCAGGGGCTGTGAGTGCTGGGGCGCGAACCGTCCCTGCCGCCGCCGCCTTCTGAGGGGAGCGGGGCCGCCCCTGCGGCCTCCCTCGGGGCATCGCGCTTATGTAAGCACTGGGCCCGCGCGCCCCCCGCCTGGCCGCTGCACGCTGTCGGGTCTCTACTCGACGCGGGCAGGAGCTGGGGATGCTCGCGAGCCCGGCTGGTGCCTGCCGCTGGATGCGTCCTAAAAGGGCATCGCTATTTGTTTCCCTAGGAGAAGCGTGGAGGCTGCCTGAAATTCTGGAACTGTGCTGAAAGGTAACTGGAAGTTAAGGGTTTTCTTCAGACCTGCGTTTCTACTGAGGTTACTGCTTTGTTACATTCAGTATCTGTTCCTGGAGAGCTCGGAGTTTGGCGTGCTGTGGCTATATAATTATGAAGTGTTGATTGCGTGACTACATGAATAGTATTTTTTTATATATATATATTTTTAATGTATGCTTAGAGGTTGAGTACGTTGTGCCCTTTATCTGGAAAGAAACTGATAAAGGTAACCACTCAGTCACTGACTTACAAAAGCTTACACCATTTCTCTATTCTAGATACTACTCTAATATTATTTCTTTATAGCATAACAGAAACTTAAGGATACTGATTATTGACACACTTATAAGAATGAGAATAAACGCTATTTTATAACGTGGTATTGACAGAATTTTAGGACAGACTGCATTTTTGATTTTTGTTTTTAGTATCTGATGAAAAGATATTTCTGGGTATCAGTTTTTTTAAAAGGGATATTGGGAGAGCATGAGAAGGGTTCCAGAAAAAATGCCGTTATCATGTTATTAACAGTGAAACTATTCTAAATAGTGTGCCATCTGTTTAATCTGGACTGCCTGTGTCTGGTTTCAGCACTGAATGTTTTTCCCTGGGAGGTAAAGTCTGCAAGATATGTCAGAGTGAGAGGAGATGTGTTTGTTTTTCTCTAACGTGTTGGAAAATGGAACTGGGGAAGGATTCTGTATTTGTTGGGTACCAGGGAGTTAAATCTCTATTACACGGACAATGATCTCTCTGATACCCGTGAAGTATTTCTCCATTCTTGTAGTGGCAGAAAGCTACCGGCTATGTGCTCAGCATCTAGTGTTGCTGTGGAATGTTGATATTTTCCTTAGAAATATTTTTTAGTGATCTCTAAGCATGTTAGATACCAAACAAAATAATTTTCTTTTTGATGGAAAAACGTAAGGTCGTGGTCTTGTATTTTATTTTGTTTGCTTGTTTTGTTTTTCATAGTGTATCTAAGTATGGCTTGATGATTTATCCATGAAGCCATACTTTATTGGTATAGCTGAGTCTATCAGCTTCTATGTTCAGTACTGATCACAGTGGATTGACTTTGTGTGACCCATTGTAGTCAAACAGAATTATAGTGGAGGAGTACACTCTGCAAGATTCACCTTCAAAAACACTGTAAATTTCAGGTGTGAACAAGGTTTTGGTATCTATTTCCTCCCACCCAAGTACATAAAAACCTCTTGATAGGACTAACTTTGTGCAGTTTATTGATTGCTCTAAATGAGATTGCTTAATGTCTTGCTTCCTAAATTTCCTTTTCTTTCAGTATTTGTTGTACTCTTTCTTTCCAAAATAGAAGACTGCAGATAGAGGGAATGTGATGCTTTAGGGATATAGGAAGCTTTCTGAAGCTGTGTCTTCATGAAATAAGTGAGTTTGGATAATTTTAAGGGACCTCAATGTCTTATTACAGCCTGTTGAGTAAACTTCAGTATAGTTACTCACCTGGTTAAGGCTGGACTGTAGTGTAGACAAGGAGCTAACCTGAAGTAGGAGAAATTTTATCTTGTGTAGAACATACGGGATATCTTTAGGAAGAGATGGTCATTGGGATTCTGTGTACTTTCAGTACTTTTTATGTTTACTCAGTTGCTTTTTTTCCTCTTTGCTACTATTCTTGGTGGTGATAATTTCTGAAAATTAAGTGTTCTAGGATACAGTTACATTAGTGTCTATCCAGCTACTCTAGTTGTGATTAGCTGGTGTTCTTGCTTATTGTAGTAGGTAGGGAAGGTGTCAAGGTGTTCTTGATAGCTTTCAGAAACTCCATGTTAATAAATTTTGTTGATTATTGGTTCAGATTAACAGATTCATTGTTGGTACTATTATCTCGGCCTGTGCACACTTTCTCCTTATCAGTGATCTGTATGCTCTTTCAGATTACTTACTGGAGTAGAGAGCTGCATGACAGACAGTGACTTGAATTTTTTTTTCAACTTTGACATGACAAGAGGTGTGTTTTGCGTTGTTTTTTGTTTTTTTTTTCCACTTAATGTCTTAATTCAAGTATGTACTTGAATTGCGTAAAACTAAATACTAAGTATTTTTCTCCTGAAATCGCATGTTACTTTCTCAGGCTTTTTGTTGGTTATTTATAGTTCATTGGAAGCCTGTTGTTATTCAAATAAAATTGTTATTCCTGCTCTAATTGCTGTAATGATGAAAAAGGTTTTTCCTTAGTCCACCTTGGTTTCTTTAGATATTTAAAAAAAAAAAAAAAATAAAGGCTATGAAAGGCGGAAAAGTAAGTTATCTTTTCAGGCTGCAGTAGAGCTATTTCATGGATTGTATTATAATGTTCACTCCTCTTTAGGAGGAATGATATGCTCATGCAATGCTGTTAGTTTCCTTCTGTATTTTGGCAATCCAGAGATCATTCTTCACAGGAACAACTGTACTGGATTAATCTGCTATCCTATCTTGAAGTCTAAAGCTCTTGAATCCTGGTATGTGACAAGACCATTGTTTCAATCCTGCTTGTTCCCCAGGGCTAAACAGTAGTTGACAGCAGATGCTCTATTCTTATTCTCTTTTCTAGGCAAGTGTATCAGGTTACTCCTTAGGTCAGCTCTCCCAGTCTCTGAAAGGAGATGCTTTGTGTAGCTTTTACTTCCATTAATGTACTTAATTTTTTAAAACTCTTGAGTCCATGTATGGTTTTTGAATCAACAAGCATCAGTATATATCTTGTGTTGTGTGAATAACTCATTCCTCTGTTCTGTTTTGAACCTGTTATCTGAGAACTTCATAAGACACCCCTGTTTCCTGTAGAAGGAGGGATGGAATTATTTGTCTATTTCCCAGACAGTTTGATACGAGTTTAGAATCTTTAAAATCAAGCTAATATGCCCAGTCAAACACTTTCATGGGCAGGAAAAGAATTTTAGCTTTCGTTTTTTCATTTTTTGTTTGTTCCTTTGTGTTAAGATATTAGTTTATTTCTGGCAGTGAAGCTGAAGGCTTCCTCAGCTGATTCCCAGTGAAGGCCATCTTTGCCATAGGAATTACCATTTAGGAAGAAGTCCTGTGACTCCTGGGGAGAAAGTGATCTAAGCAGACAGAGACAGTCATCAATTGTGGGTTTTGGTTTGCTGCTTCAGTCAGGTATTTTCATTTACAAATGGCACAGTTACAAGAAATAATTTTTATTTAATGCTGTTTTTAGCTGTGCTTCCTTTGCAGCTGTTACCTTGTAGTAGATAAAATTTCATGCAGAATTTTGTTCAAGCAAACATTAACTTCTGAGTTGCATAATTTGCTCAGAGATTTCATGTAGGCTCTAAAGGTAACTGTAAAATAGTGATGATGACTTTAGGAAGTATTTGTAGGTGTTATGCATTATCTGACTAATCTTATTTCTTCTAAACCTTTCTTTTGCTGTCTTTTTGGCAAAAACTGAGATTCTTAAATAATGGAATCACTGGAGGGCTGAGGTTGGAAGGGACTTCTGGAGGTTATGTAGTTCAGCCCCTTTGTTCAAAGCAGGGTCTACTATAGGGTAGGTTCCTCAGGACATTGTCCCCTCAGATTTTGAGTATCTCCAAAGGCAGAGACTTCACAGGCTCTTTAGGTAATCTCTTCTGGTGTTTAAACCACCTCACTTTAAAGTTTATTTTCTTATGTTTAAATGTGTTTTCTTATATTTCAGTATGTGTGCAGATAGATGGAAATATTTTGAGTGTGAAAGTGTTCTTAGTTTGTGCTTGTATCACTAAATGAAGATAACGTAGTTAGTTGGTTGAACTTTTCTCTCCGTGTCTTTTCTTGGATAATTCATTAACAAGACAAATAATTTGATATATTTTTTTTTTTTTAACTTTTATCACAGAACATACATACGTGAGTGATTCTTTTCCCCACCCCTATAGAATTCTGACCTTAGTCCTTAAACTTAAAGCATGAGGTCATGAGTTAGAGAGGTACTTCTGATGAAATAGAAATGTTGTTATATAGTAAAAAACAAATTCACTATTGCCAGCAGCACCACAGAGAAGAAAATATATAAACATAGATCAGGATCGGGTGCTGGCCAAAATAATACACAGTCTGCAAACTGTTCCAACACATGCTGCAAGTTATCAATAATTAATAGAAGTTTTGTATTGTAAGGAGAATTACAGTGTGACCATTAGTCATTCTTCTGTTAGCATTAAATCTTTTGCCAAATAAAAAACACTACACCCAAATTCTTTATGTATTCAGTTTTCCTTGGAGCCAAAAAACTTAGAAAAGGTATGTTACAGATGTTTATTGTATGGCATTTATGTTCGTATATTGTGTCTTAGGAGTAATAAATTATGTGGTTATTGAACATATTTGTTTAATAAACCATGGAGCTACTTTTGAACTAATTTGCATATTTTAATTTTGTGCTATTGTAGTATGATCTAGGTATAATGCACCCTTCTGGTATATTAGGCTGAACTCTGTTACAGTGTTTGTTACTCTGCTGCTATGAGATGTCCTTTTCCTCTAAAGTTGTGTGTTTCTCATCTAGATTCAATTTGAAAATGCTTCGGGGAATAAAACTGACTTAGCTATCTACTTAAATAGAAATTTAACCAGGAGTCACAATTCGGGTGATCTGTAAAACAATGGTTAGTGTCAAGTCACCTTTTTGTTTTTTCTTTGATTTCTGCTCTGCAGGCAGTGTGGCTTGCTCCTGTTGGCCACTGCTTATGTCAGTTCTGCTGCCTTGACCTCTTGGTCTTGACCTCTTATTCTGTAGAGCAGTATGTATACTATGGTTCAAAAGTATTAGTTTACTTTTGACTGGAATATGGAGAACCAGAGATATTTGGAAGATTGGACTGGGTAGTGGACTAAAATGTCTATTGCAAAGTGTTGAACTTTATTTTTCTCCCAGTATGGAATACTGGGAATTGTCAAATTCCCTGGCTACATAATCCTGTTCAGCACAAGACCTGATGGAGGTTGATGGAGCAGTTAAAACCTGTTAAAACTCTCTTCCAAGAATTTGTTCTTTCTGCATGGTTTGGGGGTTCTCTCTGCAGGACAGAGTACTTACACAATATAGAGTTAGATAATAACTGATTAGAGTTAGGAAATAACTGATTTTTGCAGTCCAGAAATGCTAGGTCTATATTCTTGTGTGTAATCGGAGTAATTTAGTTAACTTTATTATATTTTTTATTTTACTGTGATTCTTCAGTAAACTGAAATGGTTAGGTCTTTATTGGTGTCTACATTCTGTGTGGTTTGTGAGTTCTTTAAATAGTTATGTTACTGTTCCACTGAAGTATCTTTAAGTGAGATGTATGATATGGACATTTATACAGGCTGTATGACTAGTTTGCTGATTTGTACAGGGCAGTGCTGGTACTTCGTTTTTTTTTTTTTGTTTTTTTTTTTCTCTTCCCATTCTCTCTATTTAGTAGTTGTGTTTGGGGTTGTCTTCCCTTCTGCCCTGCCTTGGCATATATTAGAGGTGAGGGGAACTAGTCTATATCTGTAAGGAGTGAAAGAAATTTATTTCCTTTTTGTTCAGATGGGTTGGCATGTGCATACTGTTTCTGAGAGTTCTGGTATCTGTTTCTTCTTTCTGTCTCCTTCAGTTTTGAGAATACCCTGAGCTTTAGAAGAAGCTGGAGACCAGCCCCTCTGCATGTTTGCCTCTGTTCTGATTTGGAATAGGGCCACAAGGTAGAAAACCTGATTTAGAAAGTATATAGTATAACAGTAATAGTATAAGGGTAAGGGGAAGGTAAGTTAATATTTTTTCAAACTCTTAATATTCTAATAACAGCAATGAGATAAACAGATGGTTGGTAAAAATCCATTTACTTCAATAACATTACACAAGAAGTGAGTGAGGAATCTTTTAAGTAATATTAATGTGCCCTTTTACATAAAATGTAAAGCATGCTGATGAAGGATTTGTTCTAGAAAAAGTTTCTATTCTTCTGTATGGGTAACAGTGGAGAACTTGCCATTGCTTTTTTAAAGACATTCAGTTGAGCTGCAACAGCATGAGCTAAATATGGTCATAGGAGACCAAGGGGAGTTTAGATCTGGAATGGAAAAATGACTAGTTCCTTATGTGTGTGGAATTATTTTTTTTTTTAAGAAAAAAAAGCTGTTTGCGTCTCGTTCTTGGCGCAGATCTTAGTCAAAATTGCCGGGCTTCAAAAGCTTCTTTTAGATTACAATTATGAAATAGAATGGACACATAATTAGCAATAGAGAAACCATGATATGTGGTGATAACTTGATCTTGTCAATGTTATATCTGTGCATTAGTTTCAAATAGTGACATCCTAAGTTTCTAGAATTTATTAAACTACATTTCTGGTAATTTTTTTGGAAGATAACAGAATGAGGTGCTGTCTTTGTAAGGTTTCATGCAAGCCATTCTCATAGCTTAATGAACTGCAATAGACTGCAGCACTAATCTCTGCCTTGTCAGAGTAGCAAGAACTTCATGCAAGTCTCTTAAGCAATAAAGTCTCTTAAACAATTAAGTATTACCTATAGAAAAACAAGTAGAGCTGAGCATCTTGGAGTGGAAGCTAAGTTGAATGAAAGAAGAAATACCTGAAATAACAAAGTAATTTAAGCTAAGTGTTTATTAAACTGTATTTCTAAGCTGTTTAATTTCATAGTTGTTCTGTGACAGCAATTCTTCCTTTAAAACAAGATTTTCTTTATCTTCTCACCATAAAGAGTGTTAGAACTTGAGAGAGCAAATACAGACTTCAAAATAACTTGCCCTGACTGTTAGCCCAGCCTCTTCAGCTGATTACTGCAATGTGAATGGTTTAGGCACAGTTTAACGTCCAAAGGACAGGTTTGAGAAATGACTAAGAAAGTCATTTGACTTTCTTGCGAGGGTATCGAGTGGACTAGGAATATTCATAGTAGTCCTAGTGAAAATAACTGCTAGTATCAGAAAGTCTGTTTTTCTGTATCAGTGGTAAAAATACTCAGTCATTCTTTGTACATGCAGAAATGAAACTTTGTTGGTTTGTTAGTTGCTTCAGCCATAGAAGAGAGCAGATGCTTTTGGGACATGCAGGTGTTACTGCACTGAACTCTTTACTGTGAGAGAGTGCTTTTTTTTTTTTTTTTTTAAGTTCTGGGTATGTTAAATCCTTGCTAGCAACAGGTCTACTATGTTTTTTTAGCAGTTATTTTTCAGAGTTAATATGGAAAAATCTAAAACTACTGCACCAATTTCCTTCTTAATTGAAGTTAAAGTATTGGCATTTTATGCCTGATTTTCAACTTGCCAAGTTAGCTCAAATAAAATCTCTGGAATTTAAAAACAAAAACCAACCAACCAAACCCAAAACTGTTGGAAATACTCCTGTAAATTCCATAATAATTTCTATAAATTAACTGTATTTTTTTTTTCCTAGCCACTTCAGTGTTTATCTTGAGTAAAACTCATGATACTAGAGCAGAGAAAAAAATGTGCAACTATGGAATTTCACAGTTGTGCACAAATTCCTAATCAGGTTAAGGTTTGTGGATGTATTCCAGACTGAGTTAGGGGTCAATGGGCAGTACTAATTGGCACTGATGCTGCTGAAATTGTGTAATCAAGTATTGTGCTGATTGTCACAGGGTGTTGTCGTCCCTTCACCTCCTCGCCCTTGTCCCCGTCTTTATTTAGCAATGTATATTAATCAAATGTGCAAAGGTTGTGTTTGGCTTGTTTCCTCTGTGCCCTTTTTCTCAGACTTGAGGATACTGATCAATGCTAAAGACAACATGACTTAATGTGAGAAAAGTAGAAGAAAGTTCAAAGAAACTTGTGTAAAGATTAGGATGCCTCTAGATGTTTATTTCATGTAATAAATTAAGATTTAAAGTGTGCTACAGAAAGCTTTAAAATGATCTATAGATCATTGAGAATACAGCTTTCCTTTTTTTTGCCAGCTGCTGGAAAAGAACTTCTCTAGTACTGCTGCTTGTCCTTTTACCAAAATGTTTTGTAGGTATGTTACCACATTTGGCTAGTGGAGATATGTGTGGGTATGACAGTCAACTGCTTATCTCTTCTAATAATGCTTCCATGATGATAACATACCAGACATTGTATTTGATAGCTTATTTTAATACAACTTTTTTGATTTTTTGTGAGATGTGGGAGGGAGGAAGGACAGATAAATCAACATTATTATGCTGGTTAGGAAACCTTAATCACACCTTAAAGAGTTTTCAGCTTTAGCAAGTTTTGAGGTATTTCAAATTCATGTTCCAACAGGTAGGGTTTGATAGGCAAAAGTATTTTTTCCTGCATCTTTTGTCTTTACTAAAGCAGAATTTCCCAATAGTTCACAGAAATAGCAATAAAATAACTATTACTGGAATGCTGTATAATGTGTTGGCTTTGAATTGATTTGTAAGATTGTGATGATTATAATTTGTCTATGTGAATGCAGACTGTATAACTTTCTGAAATATGGAATATTGCTATTAGAAAATTGTCTCTGTGGGCATTTGCCTTGAATCTATGAAAAATGAAAAAAGTTTTAGCATTTTCTTCTTTATTGCTTGAAAATGTTTGAAGTTAGGATCTTTATTTATTGGTTTTAGTTACTCAAGTGACGCAAGACTGATTAGAAAACAAAATCATTAAAATATAGCTACAAAAGTCTTCTTATTATTCCAGTTGAATAGCTGGAAGATAAGACAAAAAGCATAAGGATTTTTTTCTGCCCCAAGTATGAAACTCCTACTGCTCACTGATAAGAAATGATTATTGCGTAATCATATTAAGTACAAGTGTGTACATAATTATAAGTACCAGGGTACTGGGTATGGATTTGTATTTTGTTCAGAACAGTGTTCTCACACACTGAAGTACTCACACTTGGACTATGTGAGTTGGACTTTTTGTTGGTGTGTGCATCTTATCAACCTTTTCAAGAGGTTGCTCAATGCTGTGCAGGTACATTGTCTGCATGCCAGTAACCTCAGTGTTCCTAAAACTTCTGAGTTGCCTTTGAAAGACAGTCCGTGTCTATTTTGTGAATCATGATGTATGAAGGGTATTAGAGGAGTATATTCCTTGCAGCAGAAACGTATAACATAAAAATCTCATGTGCCTGGTGCTTGCACTTCAGTATGCACTCACTATTCCTATCAGCACAATTCCATATAGAAATGGAACAGTGATATATTTAAAAGGCTGTTTAATTAAAAATAGGCTTTGATTATTTTTTTTTCTGATGTATTTGAAGGGGATAAACCAAATTTGCTGTATTGCCAATATAATTAAAAAAAAAAAAAAAAAAAGTGTAAGGTCAGAAATGTTATCTAGATGGGCAGCATGACTTACCAGTAGAAGAATAAGGAAACTGTTTATGTTGAGTATATTACATGTGGATAAGTATATATTTTAAGTGGACGTGCTATATAGAATTTGTTAAAGACCCTTTTGCTTAATGTTTCAAAAAGTAGTAGTATAACTCTTTGACGTGTCTGCATTTAAGGCCATCTCTGGTCTTTATCCAAAGGTGGATTTACTCAGGAAGACTTGAGGGAAGAAAAAACATAATTCTACCATTGCTTTTGAAGACAGTTTTTAGCAGAACCATTTAGTATTACAAACAAAACTCCAGGGCTTCCCTGTGTATGGGTGAGGTTATGTAAAAATGGCTGAATTTTAGAACTTTGAGACCTCAGTGATCATTCCTGCTTTTGTGTTTTATGGGTGCATGAAAATATATTTGAAAACCTAGAATGCTGTAAAATTGACAACTTGTAAAGAAATTCCATTCCTCCTTCCACACCAACCATAAACAGAAGGAAGGTTACTCAGAAGCTAGCTGCATGAATTTTCAGTGCTGTTAAATCTAATTTGTGGCAATCTCGGAAGACTACTGCCTTCTGAATGTATACTAGGACACTATTTGACAAAGCCTTTTAATTTTATTTAGGCTATGTGTAGAAAATGTTCATGAAAATTGCAGGATGCACTTAATCCCTCTCTCCTACTCCTCTTTTTCCCCATCTGCTCCTTTACGGAATTCACCAGTGGCTGATGTGGGCAATGGGGTTGTTTCAGTTGAAATCACACTCTTAACTGCTTGAACTGCTTAGTGTTTCATCAGAAAAAGTTGTGGCAATCCTAACTCCCACCCCATATTGATCTACAGCTAAGGTAAAAGAAAAGCATTGAAGAAAGTGTTGCCTAACAGAGGGCTGGTTGATGTAAATTATTTGTGCTAGGTCTAGATTATATTGCTGAAGAGACTGTATATAAAAAATTGCCCCAGAAAAAAAAAGACTTACATTTCTGGTTAAATAAACAAATAAAACGAACAAAAAAAGTCCCAGTATGCTAGGAACTTAGTGCTCCTCACTATTTAAAAATATATATGAAAACTAAGCCACATCACACTAGAAATATTAACCAGTTCTTTCCTAGAACCAGTCAATCTCTATCCTTTTCTAACATTAGTTTAAGAGTAAAAGAATAACGATGGTGTAAACTCTGTGTATTGTGTTTAACTATTGAACAGTGAAGATTAATTATTAAACTCAGACTAAAGCAAAAGAGGAAACTTGTACTGGTTTACATTTACTAGTGTTTTAATTCTCATACAGTTGCTTCACAGAGTTTATAATTCCATTGGATAGGCCACAGAATGCCAGACCATAGTAAGCTGAATTTTAGAGTTTAATGAGAATTTCTTTCAGGTGATTACAACGGTCTGTGCTTTTTTTTAGAGGCACTATTTCTTTGCCTGGTTTCCATGAAAGAGAGAGACCATCAAAGACCATATAGCCTTCAGCTCTGGAGGAATCTTGTTGAAGTTAATAGGTTTGGTCACTAGCATCAATTTATACAGGACCTTAATGAATTGGGTCAATTGAGTGGATAGTTCATGTTGAGGTAGCTCTTGATGGATCTGTGTTGTCCAGAATTAAGATGATCAGGAGCATATCTTACTTATCACTTGTGGATTTTGTTTCATAAAATGAGATTGGTCTGATTCAAATACAAAAGAACAGTATTTTTCTTCTCATCCTGGGGGATTGTTCTTTGCAGTTCTTAGATCCCCTCTCTAACATTCAGAAAACAAATACAAAGCAGCTATACTCTGAGCAGTTTTGAGTCTGAAAGCTGAAGCATATCTTGCGTTTCTGGATTGTTGATGCTACGCTGCTCCACCCGAGAAGAGCAAGCAGCCTGTGTGCGTGTCTTAAGTCCTCTTCATAGTCTACATGCAGGTTTTGATTGTTTCATGTAATCCATTGGGTCAAGTGGAAGATGTCAGTGTTGTAATGAAGTTGTTACCTTGATGAGCAGTGTTGAGATCAGTAACATTTCATGTAACTGTATGTTGCTTGTTCAGTTTGCTTTTTTGAAGTCTAGGAATTTCTAATGGAAAAGCAAGACGAGAACATCAATCAGAATGAATTTTATCCCTTAAAACCTTACATCCTAAGTGCAAATGATGTATCTGAGTCACACATAAGAAACTTAATGTGATCATGCAATAAAGGAACATATCCCAATGCTTAGGAATGATTAACTGGCATTTTGAAACTGTATGTTGGAATTTTGTATTCTTAATGCCATAATACTATTATTTAAATTATACATTATCTTAGTTATAATTGAAATAAATTTGTATTCACTTGTCTAAAAGTTTCTGGATATGTATAGGTAAGTGTAATGATGGGGGGAGAATCTGACACCTCAGCTTTATTTACTTATGTTCTGCTTCATAGAGCTGAAAACTTTACCATCTGCAGTTGGAAATAATAGAATCTTTCAGCACAGGTAATGACAGGATTCTTTGTGTCAGCTCTCTTTGGGAATTTTTAGGGTAGAGGAAAGAAGAATAGGTAAATTAATTCATGAATGTATAAGCTAAATTCTAATTCAGGTGAATTGCAGTTGGAGGCAGACATTGCAGCAAGAAATGTATGCTGGTATCTTAATGGTTTGAAATTGATAGAGCACTTCATTTTTGATGGCTATTCTCATAATATAACATTAGTTTCTGTCAAGGGAGGATGTCATGGCTCAAAAATGGGAAGCTGCATAGAAACAAGTTCATATTTCTAGAACTGTTTCTGCATGTTTCTTTTCTTTGTGGGCAAGATTGCTATCTGTTTCAGCATAACGTTTGCAGTATGGTTCTAAAGTGTGTGTTGAGGTTTTTTCTTTTTGTTTTGTTTTTTGTTCCTGAAGAAATTCTGTCTCAAGATTTAACTGATAATTGCTCATTTTTAGTACTTAGTACTGAGTGTCCCGTAACTGTGGTTTTGCAAGTGTAAGCCTGCTGTTATACATATAGCTTTCTCAGACTACATTTTTTACTGTGTGTTTCCTATCTTGTAGCAAAGTCTTCCTTGATTTAATTTACTTCATGAACCAAAACTCTGTACCAAGAAGTTACTTAGGAGAGGTAGGGTTACACAAAAAGTAGTTTGCATGGAAATGTTTTCATAAGTGAAGAAACTAATGAGTTGCAGACAAACTAGCATAGGAAGAGTTATTACATATGAAGTAATGGAAAGGGAGGAAAGCCTGTATTGTTTAGTGTAGGATGGGTTATTGCACAGGATCCTGACAAGAGAATGCTTTCAGTTTAGGGTAGGATGACTGTATGAAGTTGCTTCTAAGGAAACTGGTGCTGAGAGAATGTATAAGGTAACATTTCTATGGCTAGTCTCCATGTGGGTGTTATAACATACGTGTGTGTGTGTGTGTACAGTCTTCATGATAAAATAATTAATGCATGCGCTGCTGTATTTAAGGCTGCAGGATAACTCCTTTTAATATATTGTTGTCACCAAAATCCCATAGGTAAAGCAGAGGGTGTACTTAGGACGTGGAAAGAAACATGTATAAGTTGTCTTAACTCTTCTCTTTTTCTGCTACATTCATTGCATGAACTCCTAAGAGATTTAGCTACAAATGTACAAGGTATGGCTTTTTCCATTTTGTACATTTTTGTACATTTTTGTACAAGGTGACTTTTTCCAGGTCCTTAGACTCTGTGAGACAAGTAGGACTTAATTTTTTTCTCTGGAAAAAATTCACCTGACTTCAGCTTTACACAATTGCTCTGTGCAATGCAGTGAAAATGTTAGCTTTATAATCCTTTATTTTTTAAAAAAACCTGTGATATAAAAAAAACCTGTCTTTTCAGTTTCATATTTTCATTCACACTGCCCTAATTGTTTGGCTTTCAGCATGCTACCAAAATTTTGCACCTGCAAAGCACAATTTCAGTGTTATAATTATTGATAGAGGGCTTGGCAGCACAGATTTCTGGTGCTTTAAAAGGCACAGAGTAGATGGTCTAGGTCTTAGAATGACTTGGAGGCTTTTGGGGACAGATGGGATGTGTCTTTTCTTTATACCTTTTTTGACAGAAGCTGAAATTTATTTGACCCTTGTCACAAGAAACATCTCACCCTGTGGATGTATGGTATCATAAAAGTTTGAAAGAGTATTGTCAATCTTTGGCTTTACTGTGGAAGGGCTGCCTTACATCATTTCCATGTAACTTTCTTTGCTGCTTGTATCTGAAAAGCAATTCTTTTTAGCCTGGTTACCACTAGCGAGTCAAACTGGGCATGGAACTAACGTCTTAGCTGAGTGTTTTGCATGACTAAGGCTTGCAATCTAAATCCCACGTGTAGAATAAATATGTCAGTATTTGTATTTTAATGTTGGGATGTATGTCTGCTTAAGCTGGCAATTAAATTGCCTAGAAAGAGTCCCTCTTCCAACTCCACTTTTTATTAAAAACAAGGTTTGAACTGTTGGTTTAAATTAATAACTGTCAAGAGAATATTTTCTTTCTTTCTGTCATTGTCAGTTTTATACCTTGCAGAAGTTTGTGTTTCCCTCTGCCAGTTGTTATGGCCAGGACAGTTCTGACAGATTGAGTGTACCTGTTTCTAATACCAGGTTGTGGTCGTGGTTTTGATTTGTTGATGACAACAATTTTTGAATTTATTTTTGATGCCTTTATCAAAATGGCAGCATATGTGTGTATATTAAAGATGATTGCTATAGAATGTATTTATGTAGATGGATAGAATGGGATTGTAATGCTATCAGTGATGTGTTTATTATAATTATGCATATACTTTTAAATCAATACCAGAAGTAATCTATGAACTTTTTTCATATAAGCCTGTGGTTACCAAAATTGAACATTCTCACGTTTGCATTTCATACCTTCATTATAAAAACTAGTCTTGTTTCCTTTGGGGATCAAACCAGCCTAAGAGTCAATCCCTTTTCCAGTGTGGAAATCAGAGCATAACATAGCTATTTAATATAGTCTAGCATGCAATCCGATTGCAGCTGGATGAAAATACTTATGCTTATATTCGGAGCAAATAAGGAAGGAAATGCTCCTAGGAGAGTGTTTTGTGAAGCATATCAGTTAAGTACTAGCTTACGCCATTAAGTTTTCTGCTTTATTCTTCTTGTTCGAAAAAAATAATAATAATGTAGAACAGGTATTCTAAATATGTATATAAATCTCTTCGTATTGCCGTCATGAAGTGGTGAGTCCTGCTCTTACTATAAGGAACAGTATACAGGAGTCTAACATTTCTACTGTGTTATATTTTAATGTTTTATTTTGTATTATTCTGTTAAGGAATTCCATTCTACCTTCCCTACCACTTGCAATTAAGCTCTTTTAAGGCATGCAGTTCTTTTTTTTCCTTTGAATTGTGACAATGACTCCTATATGTTTAATCTAAGGTTAGAAGATATTTTTCACTATCATTATCCTCATTACTTGCCTCTTAAATGCTTTTCTGCCTGATACATATTTTCTTTCAGGATACTTGAATCAAATGTGGGCCAGTATTTCAAATAAGAGCATGCTATCAATTTTGTATGCTCTGCTTACATATTTTCAGAACTACTTTGCGCTGCTTCTGTGCTGTTAAAAACCTCTATTCCTTTTCTGGCAGCTTATAAATTCCTTAGCAGATGTTTTCATTAAGTGGTTGAATGTATTATCCAGTCTTTTTCCATTCAATCTTTTAAAACTCTACATTCAGGAATAACTCAATGTGAGAAGTTCAAATTGCTTTCTGTTTTCTGCACTTGTCAACATGTTGCCCAGTTCCATTTCTCTAGAGTTTGTTTACAGTCTTGTAATGGGGTGGCGGGAGAGGGGAGGATGTTTCCCATGTAGTTCCAACCACTTTGTCATGACTTTTTCTTTCTTTTTCTTCCCAGAGTGTTAATTATATTAAACCAAGAGTTCTTATTATGAACTTAAGAACATTCTGGATCAAAGGAATAGAATGTTGATTTAGGTGAAAGATCCTTTCTTGCTGCTTTCCATGCTTTTTTTTTTTTTTTTTTTTTTTTTTTTTTTACAGATGAAGCAGGGAAAAGTCTTTCTTTAAATACACTTCTTTCCATGTTCAGTAATGAATTGTAGATATGAGAAGGGTGTATACATAACTTGGAAGAACGAGCTGTATTGATACTTGTGTTTCTGTTCTTTCAGACCTACTGTCAGACAGTGAGGTTCTCTTGCAGGAGTGATAGTGGAGAGACATCATGGCACTTAAACCTTTGTTCTTATTGTTGAGATTTCTCCCTTGTCCAGATTTTAAATGCGTAATACTCTTGTCATCGACTTTGAAGTCAGAATTTACAACTTTGTTATTCATTGTGCAGCTGTGACTCAGTTACATTACGTGAATTGTGACATCTAGTAAGTATATAATGGCAAAAAAGTAGACTTGTTCTTGAAATGTGTGTCCTGTTTATGTAACTGCATCCCACTGCACCCTTTGTTTGGAAGCCTAAAATCCTAGATCCTTTAAAATAAATAAATTAAACAACAACAAAGCCCCCAAACACTGCATACTTGAATAGTCACATCTTCTTAGTTGTCAACAATTACTAATATCTAACTGGTAGCACTTTTTTTTTTTTTTTAAATCCCCACTGTAGTAGCTTGTTATTTCTCTTTTGCCAGTATTGGCTCTGATTATTTGGCTAATTGTTTTTCTGCTGCAAATTGGTCTTGGTTAGTAATTTAAATGTAGCCTGCTAAGTAATAATAAAAGAGTACTGGCTTAAATACATTTTAAATGTAAGTGAAGCACATGCTCTCAGATGAGAAGTTGAATAAATCCTTTCTCATATATATATTGCTGTAGAGTTCAAAAATTCTTGGATAGTTACCCGAATTTAACATTTTATTGTTTCAGTAATGTATTACTGTAATACATTTTATTACAGATGTTGATATTTTCAAATAAAATAATAGAGAATGATAAATGAGTGGAGTCTTCAAAATGGAAAACCTGTGGTTTCATATTTTTAAATTATTTGTGCATACCATGAGCTAGTTTGGAGAATCCTTTTGCTTGGTAAAATTCTGTTTAGATCTCAACTTTAATTGGCAGAAGTACAATGCAAGGCTGTGACTTTCTTTGAGAGCAGCATTTTGTAGCTTTAATGTTAAATGTAAAGATTTCAGGTCTAATGATTCATCAGCTATATGTCTCATATTCTGCTATTTTTTACCAAATGAACCAGTTCAGTATAAGATGATGAAAGTGATTTTAAGTGCTCTTATGGGAATTTTTTCAGTAATTATTTTTTTTGTACTTGGTTTTAACATTGAGAGACTGTGCTCCCATCTAGAACTCTATTGTTCAGTGCTTTAATATGATTTTAAATTTGCTTGCTTGCTTGGTATTTAAGGAATCTGAACAATCAGTCCTTATGTCAAAATATTTGAGTATATTTAGTTATTGCTGCTACTAATAACTAAATTTGTTTAGTTATTATGGTTCCTGCATAAGAACTTTTGAGTGATAGTAGGGGAAAAAATAGTCTTTAAAATAAACATGAGAAATCTGTTATATGCCCTGTTTGCTTTGGGACAGACATGAACACTCTGTAAATGAAATTTGGTACTCTTAGTTGAGGCTGTTTCAGCTTTGAATAAATATGCACAGGATTTAATGTGTTGAACCAGTTTGTTTTAGAGAGACACCCCTGTGGTACCTGATGAATTTATTTTTCTCCGAAGGTTAATTGGGGCACAGCAAACCAGGCACTGAATGTAAGCAAGAGGTGTGCTTTACAGATGCTCATGTGAAAATCCCAGTGCAAGTCTGCATGTCAGCAGAGATAGTCACACAGTTGTTCTGCTTATGTTTCTCTCTAGACAGCGTCCAAGTATGTCGGGTGCAGCCTGGTGAAGTGTCTGCCGCTCCACCAGGGAGCTTTGGCTCCAGGGTGGGCACAGCCACTGGGCACTGAGCTTTTGGGAAGTGCTTACATAGGGAGTCAGTGCTGTAATCCATGTCCTGACTAACTTGAGTGTTTGTGCAAGTCCTTAAAAATGTTTGTAACATCCAGGTGGATAATTTGAAGGGAAGAGTTGACTTGTCCTAAAGCTGAACTAGGAAAGCAATTTTGGCTGAAATAGGTGTGGACTACTTCTGAAATGATACAGCAGAGCTGCTTGCCTACATCCTTTTTAAGCCACATGAGCAAAGCAGGCCTTAACTTCTGAAAAAGGCTTTCAGGAGGACTGCAAATGTACCCTTCGAGAAACAAATAGTTTGTGTTTACATTTTTCTGTAAATGTGGTGCAAGAGTGGCACTTCAGGTGCTTTTCATCCTGGGATATAGTTTATGCTCTTGGTCTTTAATGTACGTGCTGACTAAAATATTCTGAAAGTATCAGAACAGCTAGCTGTATTTATATAGGCAGCCACTCATAGGAAATCTTCATTGAATGAAAGTGGATGGATCATACAGTAGAGTTGGCACAGAAAGATCTGTTGTGTAAAGCTGTTTTCCCTCATTCTCCTAAGGTAAGCAAATAGACAAAAAGCACTACACAATGTTCTTCAGGGATAAGTAAAATCTTACTCCATCATATACAATAAGACATTGCACTGGGTTTTGTTTCTGTCAGTATTCTTCCAGGACGTAGCACAAGCTCTGCCCTTCAGCAATGGCTTTTTAGACATCTGCTTTCCTATGCTGCAGTTACAGCCTTGATGCTGAAGCTGGCTTACACTAGAAGAGGTCCCAAAATGGAGTTTGCTTGAAGGTCAGATGCGTGGCCCAAACATTGGGACAGAAATATGTGGGATACTGGTGGGGAAGGTGGACTTTTCCTTTTCATGGTAGATAGCCGCTAGGTGACCTTAACTGTAATATGAAGTTGCACCTGAAGTTTGACACCAATGCAAATTCAATTTTTAACAAGTCAACTGTGAGTTGACTTGTTTGACCACAAGCTATACGTGGGTTTTCTGTAAGTTAATTTCTTAGGTGCTATGCCATTAGAATACTGTTTTTTACTTACTGTGATAGTAACATCAGAATGCTGAGAACATTTACAGTAAGGCTTTTCTGAATTGTTTTCTCACCTCTTGGAATTTTCATAGTTTCTTCAGATATGCCAGACAAAATTCTAACTCAAGAGAATTACAGACCATGGTGATTTTACCCTGCTGGGAAGCTAAAATCCAGCACAGCTGCTGTCTCACACCACCCCCATACCCCCTCCCCCCAAAAGAAGGGCAGGGGGAGAAAGTGCGCTTGAAAGAGGCGGGGGGGGGGGGGCGAAAGGCTCACGGGTTGAGATAAGGATAATTTAATTAAAGGGAAAAGAAGGAGTGTGTGTTTGTGGGGGAAAACAAACAAAGGCTGCATGGAAACACAGAGGGAAGAAAAACAACTAGTTTTCTCTACTTCCCATCAGTGAGTGGTATTTGGCCACGTCCTGGGAAGCAGGGCCTCAATACATGGAGAGGTTGTTTGGAAGGACAGGTGTCTTCATAACGAGAACCTCATTCCTCTTTCCTCCCTCTTATTGCTGGGTGTGACACCACGTGGTAGAGATGCATCCCTTTGGGTGGTTTGGGTCAGCTACCCTGGTGATGTCACCTCCCCACCTCTTTCCCACCCCCAGCCTGCTGGCTTTGTGGGGCTTTGGAAGGAGTCTTGGTGCTGCGCCAGCACTGCTCAGCAATAGACAACACTGGTGTGATACCAGTGCTGTTCTAGCTACAAGTGCAGAGCACAGTGACTTGTGGAAAACGGACTCCACAGCCAGTAAGATTGTAAAGTAGCTATGTTTATTCAGTGCTGGGCAGCACAGGGAGTAGCCCCACCCAAGTTGTGCGCACCTGATGCGGCAACTTGCCTTGTTTATATGCAGTAAAGAGTTACATATGATGAAGTTTCACAATATGCCTGTACATATTCATAACCGGTCCCTGCTTTGTATTAAAATTAGTTCTAAGGAGTCATTTACATAAACTCCTCCCATCTGTGCTTGTGCAGTGTATCCTGGTGGTGGTCGTCGGAGGTCATGGGGATGAAGATTGATGAGACTTCCTCGTCAACGCTAGTTGACCTCTTGTCTCTGTGCAGACTCAGTTGCTCCTTGGCTCTTGTCCATCCACAGGACCAGTTGCCACCAGTTTCTTAAGATAGGCTCACACTCTTATTAGCAGACTGACCTTGTTAAAGGGGCCCAAAGCTTCTTGCTTTAGTTAAATTAACTAAATACACCATGCACAATACACCATAGTTAGCAAAGACACTAAGTAGCATCTTAGTTTAATGCCATCAGCGCTCTATCTCTACTTGGCAAGATTCTCTTAACTCCCTTTCTCAACAGCACTGTATGGGCTGCTGCAGGGAAAGTTGAACACCATCCCAGCCAGACCCAGTACACCGATACTTCAAATTCATTCATTTCACTTATTTGTAGTGTTCTTCTGTTATTCCAAGCATCTAGATCTTTACTGGCCAGATACTTTTCTTTTCCTTGATAGCCTTGAGCACTTCGCTTCTGTAACAGTGAGCCTGCCCAGTATTCTCCTTGTGGTCTTGCTCTGAATGGTAGTGTTACAGGATTAAGAATACTTCTTACTTAAAACATACAATGCTACTTAGTCCTTAGTGTAGCTTTGTGTGCATTTTGCTCTCCTTTTGGAGCTGGGTTGTAGTTTCATACCTGTTGGTGTTCACTGGAGTGTAAAGAAGCGTGTGTGTATGGTTTTGGCTTGGTTTGTTTGTTTGTTTTTAAAGCATAATCTTAATTCCCTCTTGCAAGGCTTCTCTAAGGAAACAGTTAACTTCGCAGAGATCTGATATAATTTTTTGAAATTTATGCAGTGCTGGAGGAGAGTAGCGACATGACTCCAGATTTTAACAGGGTCTTCCAAATGGAAGTAATTGTTTGGAGGGTGAGGGTGGCCATGAGTTACAGCTGATGATCGTCTCTGATTTAAGAACAGTTATTTATTGCGTTGTATATGTAAAGCAGTTTGAACCCCCCACATTCCATTGTGAGGCTATGCAATTTTAAAAGATATATATCTTAAATTTAATTCCCCAAACCCTGCAAATTGGTGAATAAAATATTTAATTTCAAGTAAGAGAATTTTTAGTCTGATGCTCCAGTCAGGTCTGTGTATATCTGTGCTGAGTCCTTTTGTTTACAGTGGAACACTGTACAGAAATAAAAGTTCCTTTGTCTGATTTGCTGCTATATAGCTGGTTCTTGCTCTGGGGCCAAGAAGACTTAGGTTCATATGCAGAAAAAGTGATTTCTAACTTTTTACTGCAGCTTTGAAAAGGTTCCACCTGGTTACTTCACGGGATCTATACCTTTGGTTTTGACACTGGAGATAGCAGGTTAGGTATGACTGAATGTTGTTCATTTACTTCACTTTCTTGATAGAGGTCTCCAGATACTGAAATACTTTAGTTTACTTAGGTTAGGCTCGCCTGTGTGCCATTTACCTTATGCTCAGCATGAAGGGATCTTGCTCCTGAATGTAGACAGTAGTGTAATGTATGAGTTTTTGCAAAGCCATTGGAATTTTTGGTTCTGTAACAAATATGTATTAACAATAATAGTAAGGAAGACTCTTTAATATATTCCAACTATGATTTGGACCTTTTTTTTTTTTTTTTTTTTTAACAGACATCTTCTCTGAAGTCAGCACATTGATTCGGCTAATTTTTTAGAAAACTTTTGTTTATCTTGCATCTTTCTTGCACTGTTTTTCATAAGAAATAATGCTTCAGTTTTCCTTTGTAGTAGTCGTGGAGTAGTATGTGTCAATAATACGTAAGGGCTTTCCATGTAGGAAAGACTTCCTTCTGGACTTGATACAGGCAATCCCTCCTTTTTTTTCCCTCTTAAAATACTGAGGGTTTGTTGTTGTTTTTGTATTTTTAACAGTAAATTGCTTTGTTATGGAAGGATCTAAATATATTTTTAGTGGATTTGATATATTTTACAGGTTAAGAGATATCCATACGTTACATTTGCTTTACTATATTTCTCCTTATTTGTGATCATGTGTTTCTTTTTATCTTTCAGAAAACAGGGCAGTATTTGAAGACTTGACAAATGCATCCAGGCTGAAAAACTGCATTTCTCCTCTTCCTCCTTTAGAAACTGACTTCTTTAAAGAGAGGTAAAGTTGCATGTTGCACTTCCTGTAGGTTTGTTTGTTTTTTTTTTCTGGGCAAAGTGAACTGAATATGAACTTCTTCAGTAGCTTGTTTGGTAATGTTTTAAATTAACTTGTATATACGTCTCTTATTCTGATAACTGATATCTTTTCCTCCTCTGTTGAAAGCTATGTCTTCAGAAACCTTTGTTTGCAGAGAGCTGTTTAATTGTTTTTTGTTATATTAAAGTATTATTTACCAATATTTCGGCTACAGTAAGCCATCCATGTGCTACTTGAATTTAAATTAATCTAATGTTGTTACTTCTGAATCTGATATCTCTTAGGATATTTAAACATGCTTTAGAAATCTGAGGCAGATTCTTATACCCAATCTCAATGACTTGCTAGCTGCCAAGGGCCATACTAAATAGTATGTGTAGTCTCATTTGTACAAAGTTGTATGACATGAACCTATAGCTCCAACACAATTTAATATTGCATTTCAATTCTTTTTCCATTTATCAGGTGCTGACCTGGTCTTAAGTACAAATTTTCCTTTAGAAATCAAAAGAAAAATGTTCTTAGACCAGACAGGGAATTTCAATCATGTAGGCTGGCTATTTGAAATTCATCGCAGGACTTCCATGGTGTAACTTGTATACCAAGCCCATAACTTTTGTTTGAGCCTAAATAATTTTCAAAGCACACCTGAGAGAAAATTGTAAAAAGTAGATTTCATTTCATGTTTACTTGCCTTTTTCCTGTAAATTTGCAACAATTTTGCAAACAGTAGCACTTCAGATACTCTTCATGTTACTTGTATGTAGTTAATGATGTGAGTTTATGAATTACAGATAGTAGTAATACCTTTTATCTTGTTATCATCTGTTTTTGGAAGTGTTTCTGTTTTTTCTGCATCCCAGGCTAAAAGGAAAGGTGACTGTATTAAAGGGGATAAAAGTTTTAATTATTATTTTATTTTTAAAAGGATGCTTTGAAGTTGTTAAACATTTGTAGTTTTTAGGAAAAAAGTGATAAAGATACCTGACAATGTGTGTTAGTTTTGTTACATATAACTTTTTTTTTTTTTTTTTTTTTTTTTTTTTAATAAAAAAAAAGGGGTGGGGGCAAAAAAATGCAATCAAAGTATCTCTTAGAATAGGGTGTCCCCTTTTTGTCTTGTTTCTGTCTAGGTCGATGTTTAATTGCAGGTCCTGTCAAAACCAAACTTGTGATGAAACTGTAAGAGAATCACCGCCTTCTTGTGTCTAATATGTCTTTAAAAATCCCTTGTATTTTGCTGTCTCCTCCATTTACATCTTTTCAGGTCACTATTCTTGATTGCTTTCCTTTTTTGGGAAGGTTGCCCAAGAATTACATGTTGAGATCTGTGGCCAGATGAATTTAAAAGGCCTCAGAAAGTTCTGAGTAACAATTTCTCCAGCTCTCCTTTACCCTTTGGCTAGTAGATCAAAGCTCCTGTCTGAGAGTTAAGACAATAAATAGTTTTGAGCAAGGAAAATTATTTCAGTAATGCTATTTTTTTTCCATAGTTCTTAGCAGCAAGAAGTCCAGTAGTTTGGAGATCTAAGCTAAGTCCATCTGAATACCTAACAACTTCAATCCTGTTAAGATTTTTTTCAGTCACTTTATACTCAGGGTAAGAGCTTTAGTTCAATCTCTTCAGTGTGACCCATAAGCAACTGTTGAAAGGAGGCTCTTTATTGCACACAATGCTCAAAACCCTGTTAAGCTACTTGTATGATTGGCTGTATATAAATCTGTAGTGAAGTTAACTATATGATTAGGAATGTAACGCAGTGTTTAAAAAACAAAACAAACAAAAGACCATGCTAGGTCATATATACACACAAGATAGTTTTCTTCCAAAATACAGAGGTTGTACATTGTATCTTTTTTTTTTTTTTTTTTTTTTTTTTTTTTTTTTTTTTTTGCTAACCTTCATCTTTTTGCTCTTTTCTTTTGTATCTTGAAGAAGGCTCTTCTTATTTCTTCATGTAAATCTTTTGTAAGCTATCAGAATTTTTAAGGTGTATGTATACTTTGTCAGAAATGCAGTAGTGAAAGTAATCTAAAGGAGTTGGGAGAACTCTTTTATTATTTAACTGGGATAGTCAAATAAATCACCCCGCAAAGAATGTTGGAAGGGATTTTTGTGTACTGAGTGTATGATGATGTTGTTACAGGTCATTTTTCTTCATCTTTTCAGTTTGCTGCTTGTTAGGTCTGAAGGTCTTCATGATGCTGCTGTAAGCTGATATAAGTATTACAACAGCTCTTCCTAGTATTCCTGCCAACACACACACATGCACACCCTCCTGTACAAGACACTGTGAAGGTTGTAGAAGAGGCAAAGGCATGCTTCTGTTTTTAAATGTCTTCTGCCTCTCCTGTAGTTAGAACAGATTTTGCTAGATTTTTCACTTTTTCCTGAGTGAAATAGCATAATGCTGTTGCTGCAAACTGAAGAAATTGATTTTTAACTTTCAAACAAATTATACTTAAATGTGGTTTGGACCCACTGTTTAATTTTTTGAGATCTTATATATCATTAGGACACGCTTGCCATTTATGACAGGTCTCTCAACAGGTGGTGGTATTACTTTGAGTGCAGGTTTTGGTATCTTATATTTGAATGTGTTCTTTTAACGAGAGAAGCTATGCAAAGGAAGTGAAGCCTGAGAAGATAAGGATGAGACTGAATTGATTTGAAAGCTTGCAGGCAATTTGTGAGAATTCAAAAGATGTTACAATATTATCATTGTATTATAAAACGGAAAATAACACTAACAATTGTCCTTTGAAGTTTCTTTTTGTTTGCATATTTCTGAGCATTCCAGTGTATTTTTAGAAGGGCTAAATTTTGAAGCGTTTCTTTTAAGCTGCACAATTCTTTTAAGAACAAGCTTTAAGGAGTAAAGTTCTGCTATTAGGATTTCTAATAACTGGTATTATGAAACCGCTTTGCTTTGAGGTGTATGTAGAACTGTCATTACAATGTTTTTTGTGGTTTGTTCCATGATGTTATTTATTTTGCTCCACTTGTCTTTTCTTTGTGCTGTATTTGGTAAGGGAGCAAGAATATATGATGCATTTGCCTTAAATAATGTACATTTTGACCTGAAGCACCGCGTCCTTCGCTTTCTGCCTCCCTCATTCATATGCAGTAGTTTTGAAAAAGAGTTTGAAGTGAGAATGGTTTGGTCATTGTTAGAACTGGGACAAGCTGTCAGAAATGCAACTTTTCTTGTTGTTGGATATTATATAAATGTACTGTGAAATTGTTGATAGCTTCTCATTGAGGTAGGATTTTACAAAACTAAGTTTTTCTGCCAGAAGTCTTCTTTACTTTCTTTTCTCTCTTCTAAAGGTAAGAGAGAAGCTATAGAAGTAAGAAAATGTTAGGATCAGAACGAGGTGTGGTGGAAGAATGGCTGTCAGAATTCAAGGTGAGCTCAGAAGATGAATGATAGCTGTACCATTAGTAACATTTTAAATATTATATTTCAAGTTTTTATAATGAATGAAGCTTGCAAAGCTCTATGTAAATACATCAACTGGTACCTAATATATGATGCATAGTTCTAATAGCAGTTGATTTATATTAGTTGTTCTTGTAGCACCAAACATTTGTCTTCTATAACAGTGATTTTTAAAACATATCTTACTTTGTAGATCAAGTTGACAGAATTTAACTGACAGCTGAATAATATTGCTTAAGTTTCTGATTGAGCAACTTCTCTATTTTGCCTTTAAAAACTTAGTAGAAATATTTGGGGTTTTAAAAATATCAAATAAAATATTGGACTGTTTTTACATATAATTTGCTTAAAATGAGTTGTTTTATCATGAAGAATTGGAAGTATTTTCAGCTATTTTGCTTGTTTATATTTAGGCTGAGTGAAATACAGGATAATGCATAAATGGAAAGAGACTGTATTTCATACCTGTTATAAAATTAATCTGTTATTTAAATTAAGATTTATTAATTCCTTGCAACATATATATGTAAGAATTCATTACATGGTGTTGTTCGAAACTTGTTGAGGAGCCAATTCTACAGATGCAATTCCTTGGTGGTGCTGTCTGTGCTCATTTTGCATTATCCACGCCTCTTGGTTAATCAACTTGAATTTTATTTAAGCCTTTGAAAAGTGCCTGTTAAATAAGGAATATCAAGAAGAGAGAGAATCCTCATTTCAAACTGGATCAAATGATTTTATAAAAGTTATTTGAAACTGCTTTTGAAGTCAGCCCTGAATGTTGCTGTGTTGCCCCCAAATGCAGTTTGTCTGAAGAATTGGTACTGAATGAACTAGGTTACAAGTCTGGAAAACTTAGTCAACTTCAGGAATTGTTCTTGATATTGGGGTGAGACTGAATGCTTTTGTGGAGACTTGAAGCATCAGTTTAGCAGATTAACCCACCCCTTTTTTCCCCCCCACTTTAGGCATTACCTGAAACACAAATTTCCAGCTATGCAGCTACATTGCACCGAAAAAAAACATTGGTACCAGCTCTTTATAAAGTGATTCAAGACCCAAATAATGAGGTAGGACACTTAAATAAATAAAGGTTAACACTCATAGAGCTTCTACTTCTACAACTACAAGTAGCGTAATTAAAAAGTGGAGATGGAAAGGAAGAGTTATCTTTCTGATGTGGTCTAACATTGGGTACTATCCCTCTTTTTACTCTCTTCTATTTTGACATTCACTTTAATGCTTTTCTGTTAAGACACAACCTCCTCTGCTTCCAAAAATACAGTTTATGCTGTCTTCTAAATTTTACTTGCTATATCAGAGATAAAGTAGACCTTACAGTGAAACTCAGTAAGATCTATGTGCATCTTACTTGGTGGCTTATTACAATGGAAGATAGAATCAGTTTATTAAATCCTATATGCAATTAAAATAGCCAGATTTTCTTTTGCATATTACTAGTATTATGTTTGAATAATTTGGTTTCTACCACTGTAAACAAGAGTGGAACCAGGGCCCCAAGATGTAAATATGCATGTACAATAAAAATTGTTATCCCCATTCATAATTCCTTTTGCACATGATGTAAAACTATGCTTTCCATTCCATTGTCTTCTATGTGTGATTCTGGGAAGGTGTTAAATTTTAACTTCTAAATAAATTGTGTAAGCATACCACTCTCTACTGTGTAAACTGCTTTAGATAAAGTGCTTCAAAATATTTGATTTATCATCCGAGATTTCTTGTATATTTGTAAATATAATGCCAAGGAAGCTTTTAATTTTTCTAAATACAATAAAAGCTCAGCTGCTTTTGGAAGCTGAATGCATGATTTAGCTTAAAAGATTACATAATTCTCATGTAATAAGTAATGCTTCGTAAGTGTCAATGTCACTGCAATGTTACAAATAATTTGCATAGTGACCTTTTTCTTTGTATTGAAACTGCTGTTATTCTCCCCAACTTGAAGCCACCTTTGCTGCTGTTGTCCTTTATCGTGTGTGTGTTACATAGTCAGAAGTATATGTAATGCTGTCCTTTGTTCTGAGAATAAGCATTTGTTAGTTGTTTTGTTTTTGTTTTTGTTTTTTTAATATGCAAAGAACCAGATTTGCAAAATAAGCATCTTAAGGATCTGAAGGTGATTTTTAAATTACAGCACACAAATGCTTCTCAAAGCTGCTGTTGCTGTTTGGGACTGATTCTGAACTCAAGTATAAGATACGCAACCCCAAACTCGAAGTCTATCTTAAAGTTCTGCTTGTTAAGGCTTTTTGTATTTCCTTGTCACGTTTCTTTGAAACTTGCATGTGTGTGAGGAGTATAACCTCACACAAAAACCATTTACAAAGGTATATAATAAATTTGTTACTTTGTGTAATTCTGTGGTAATACTTGGCTTTAAGACAGATTTTTTTCAAGTACTTTATATAGGGCTTTATCTTTTTTTAGAAAGATAACTGATTGCTTATGAAGATAAAACTTATGTGGCAAACCATTACCATAGCCTACTTGCTGTATTCTTCAACATGATGGACAAGTAATTTTTTTAGTACAACTTAATCATAAAGTTAAGTTGACCTATGTTTAAAACTTCTTGAAAGGGGCTGCTGTTTAGGCAGACTTGAATTTTGCTAGAATCACAGTACTATCTTAGTAAGAATGGTATTATTCATTTAATGTGGATCTACCATGTTTAAGAACCAAAATAAGCAATTGTTTCTTTTTTGACAGTTGTCTACCAATTTCAGAGCTAAGAAATGAAGGCAAGCAAACTGTCAAGTTAAATACCATTGTTACTTTCTAGTTTTTATGGAATTCCTTGTTTTTCTTAATATAATAAAGATAGTGACTGGAACACAAGTTATATAAAGAGGAGAGAGTGATCTTGCTCACAAGTAGCTTGTTTAACTGAGTAATCTTTTTTTCTTTTGCATAATGTTTGCTTTCTAAAGTAAAGTGCTTTGGAAGTACTGTGTTTTAGATAGTTTCATAATTTTTTGAGTTGGTTTACAGTTATAGACATAAATGGTCTATAAGCTTTAAGCTAATGCACTAGTGAAATTAAAATATTGACTATTCATGTGTGGCTATTTTAGATTTAACCTGGAAAGCTCAGCTTGAAACAAAAATGAGACTGCCTTTGCAATGCCAAGCAATTTCCAGACTTAGTACTCCTGAAATAACACCTGATTTCATAATTCGTGATATACTTAAGCATAAAATGAGCACATTATTTTCTACTCTGATTGAATTCATCAAAAAGACAAGCATTTCCAATCTTTGTTATATGTCTTATAACAAGTTAAATATAACTTAAGAATCATACCATATTATTTATTAAAGATTTGGCAACCTTGTAAAATAAGCCAAACTTTGAATCTATTAATTAGTCAACTTCCTTAAAACATGACCAGTGTGTATCTCTGTGAGGTGTAAAAATGAAGTTTGCAAATTATGTCATTGCCACTTACTGTATCTAAGTCAGTAAAAATATTATTTTAATTGTTATGCTAATTGCGCTTTAAGCTAACAGGAGAGCTCTTTTTGCCAGGTTTTAGTTTGTTAGAAAAGAGAGATGATTGTAACGGTCTTTTTGGCTTGTATTTTTTCGGCTGAATGCTGTACTACTCAGTCTACTTTAACATTGGACTGAAAGATCTTTGAGATTAAAAAAAAAAAGCGTGTGCCTGTTCATGTATGTATCCACTACAGGTGACAAATGCTCTGTTTATCCAGTGTCTTCTAACATCTGTAGTCAGAGAATTCATTGGAAGAGATTTTTTTTTTTTTTTTTTTTTTTTTTAAAAAAAACAAGTAATTAGGTTGGAATAAAAGCATTTTATTCTTTCTTTTAGTATCAATTTTTGTGTTTCCAGGTGGAGTAAGATCATACTGTATTTTGATAGGAAAAATTTGCTGCCTTGTGGCTTTGAAAATATTTTTATTGTAGCATTTCTGCTGTTGTAGCACAACTAATATGAAAGTTACTAGAAATGAACAGTATCTACATGCTTGCAGTACCAGTGACTGGATATCGCTGTATGTTTCTAGGCAGCGTGGTCTCACTTAAAAGACTAATTTTGTAAAATTTTCATTTGAAAGAAAGTAGAATTAACTCTGGTAGAATCTGATCTGACTTCAGCTAAAATAAATTATTCTTTTCCACTGTTTAATGGGATTTGTATTAGACTGACTAACTTCAAAAAGGAAACAGCTTTGGGTGACTGTCATCTCTAATCTAACAGAAGCGCTATTTATAGCAATGCCACTGTATGTATCTACTTTCTGATATTTGTTTAGCTCATCTTACACCTGTTATCTTCTTGCAGATGTGGTTGTATTTATTTCCATATTTCTTTTTTTTACACTATCTTTCTGTTTATACTTTATTAAAAACAAAAACAAAAACATACACATATATTCAGTGATCTCTGAATTATTTATTAACCACTTTTTGTTTGATCATCTGAAATGTGCTAGGCATTTCATAAAGTGAGAATACATTTCTCTCTCTGAGGATCTGACTGTCTACTGTAACAGAAGCTTTTAATAGTGTTACTTTTAGATAGGAGTTTGCACTAAGTAAATACTAAGACAGTATACATTTGCACCTTTAGAACATAAGGTGCTATACAAGTGTAATATATTAGAATAAATATGCTAAATAAAAAAATGTTTGCTGAACCTAATAAGGCAATGCTGTCAAAACATTCGCAGTAGAAGATTTACTGGCTTTTAATTTCACTTAGATCCCAAATAAAAAATGACATATTAAGGTATATTACATACATGGTTTGTAAGAATCTCTGTGCTCCAAATTACTGGACTTTACTCATTCTGTGTCAGCATTCTTAGTGTCAGCTTTCTTCCCTCCCTCTCATGTGGAGTCTGCCTTTGCTTCTGTTGTAAAAACAGGCTTTTAGCTTAGAATAATTAGACTGTCAATCAGAGGCCTTGTTACACAAGGTGCTTACACCAAGCCTTGCATAAGACGAGATTTGTCTGCTAGCAAAGTTTCATTTTACATAGATGTGATGTTATGGCTTATGTAACCAGTGGTTTAAAATAGCATGCTTCTTTGACCCGGATACTGTGTATTAGAACTGGAACTGTGTTCACATTTTCTTGGGCACTGTAAAGTTGATGCTCTCTTAAGGTAGCTATCTTGATAGAGATACTGTCAAATTTATGCTGGGTGTCTGTGAAGTATTAGAGTAAAATACCTAAGTCTAAATAAGTGTATATTAAGTTTTACAGTCATACAGATTTATAGCCTTGCATGTTTCTTGAATTTCCAAGTTAAGCACTTCTAGAAATGGCTCTTCCTCTCTTCTGGTAGCATGGGACTTGTGCACCATCCTCATAAAAACAACAAACCACAGAAGTCCTTTCTCATACAGCAGAGCAAAGCAGCGACAATAATTCCACAGGAAATTCTGGCTACTAAGATTTTGATGACTAGACAAATTAATTGAAGAGTGCATCAAAATCTAGGAAGCGTGTCGCTTGTTTTCTGAAAGGCTTAACCTGCATAACCCCGGGGAGTGAGACTGTGTACTGAAAGAGGATTCATACATACAGTCCCTGATCTTTTGCTCTGCACTGGGTATTTCATATTTATGCCTTTTTGTCTCACCAGTATGACTGCTATCATATTGGTTAAATGAAGGAGTTTTGTTATTCTAAAAAGTGATATGTGTAAATTGATGTCTAATGTTTTCGTGTGTGTATATGAGAGGCATAAAGCATGTCTGTTTAGAAAATATCACAAATATGATATTCTGGCCTCTTTTCTTCTGACTATGTAACTATTCTGTACAAATAGCAGCTCTTTAGGTTACGTGGATACCTCAGTTTGTTCGACATCAAACCCCATGAACATTTTCCTTAGGTCAGATCATCCCATCTCTTAACAACTTGGAAAAAACATTGTTTGAGACAGTCTCAGAACAGTATCTACAAAATTCCTCTCTGAATACATGTTGTGTTTTAGTAGTTCTTGACTATGGTCTTAAAAACTTGATTAGTTATGGGAAGGGGAGAGACAGTTTGACATGTTTTTGTTGTTGTTATTTTGTATGTTCTCTAGCAGTTTTATGGATGCATTCTAGTTATCAACTTAGCATTGTAGACTCTTAAAATGACTGTTTTTTCTTGTGCTTACTGACTTGATAAAGGCCTTTTTTTGAAACCCAGAAGGCAGCTCAGGCAGAAGAATGGTTTGGCATTGTGTTGAATAAATGCATAATGGTTGGGTTTGAGATTAAAAAGTAGTTGCTAAGAAATTAATTCATATGTCTGTCAATAGACTGGTCATTAGAAGTTGCTACTAATCTTCAACCTTAATACCTTTCTAAACCTTACAAATGTGCTATTAAAAGTTCTATGGTGTGCATAGCTCAAGCCACAAGTCTGTCACATGCCTTTAATTAGTACCTGTGTACAAAATAATTCTCATACTGACAGCCCTAGAGAATAGTGTTCTCATTTCCCAGTACTGCTTACTTGTTCCCCTTGGGAACAATACTTACTACTTGTAGATCTCCTTAAAAGGAATACAAATTCATGTTGGTTCATTCATTTACTTGACATCAAGGAACGTCTTCACTGGCTGTGATGGTTGCATTGCATATCCCCTATGTTTGCTATTGTATTATCCCTGGTTAGAGAAGCCTAATGTTAGTTTATTACCCTTTTTGCCTTTTCACAGCTCCTGGAGCCTGTTTGCCACCAGCTCTTTGAACTATATCGCAGTTCTGAAGTTCGGCTAAAGAGGTTCACATTACAATTTTTGCCAGAGTTGATCTGGGTGTATCTGCGTCTTACTGCCAGCAGGGATAGGCAAAGTAATGGTTGCATTGAAGCATTGCTGCTTGGCATTTACAACTTGGTAAGTGAGGATGGATGCGGAAAGGTTTGATCTAAAGTTTTCCATCACTGACCAGTAGGAATAAAGCAAAATATTAAAAGAACATAATTAAAATTATAATATGTTTGCATGAAAACATACTTAATCTATGTTAAAAAAGCATAGTTTACTGAAAGTTTAGTAAAAACGTGTTTGCGAAGATATTATTTATTGTTTATAAATCCCTTTGGGACAAACATTTTGACTAAGAAGGATTATCTCATGGGCTTTCGCAGTGTTACATACTTGTAAGAACATGTAACAAAATGAAGTATTCCTCTTTAATGGTGAAACATACAGCTTTCTACAGACCTGACTGTCAAGCATATGTTCGGTCAACCTTCCTGTGTAGCTTCCCCCCACCACCACCCGAGCTTACTCTGAATTGGTCTTAAGTACAGTTTGAAGCTGAACCTACTGTGCATGTTTGCACTTAAATACATGCATGTCTACAGTTAAAGCAGATAGTTGTCTTGCGTGGAAATATGATTTTAAGAATTCGTAAAAGTAACTGTAGAAGATTAGGTTTGGCTGTTGGTTATAACAGTTGTTTTTTATATACTTACCTTATCCTGGAAATGTTTACCTGTATTATGAGATTGACAGATTTGGAAATACTGCTAAGATAGGCATTCTCTGATGGGAATTTCTTTTTTATCTAACTTGAAAGCATATTATACTGAAACGTTGCCCTTCTCTCTACTATTATAGTGAACCACTCCTTTTAACTGTACCCATGATGAGACTGAAATTCTTTAAAAAATAAATAAGTTCTTGCTATGTGTTTAGATCAGCTCAAACAACTGGAATGGAAAATCCAATTATTTTAGATTTATTCTGATAGGAAAAAAAAAAAGGAAATGGCTTATTAACTGTTGGTACTGTTTGCTGGATTGGATATTTGTCTTTGGCTTTAGTTTTCTCATAAAGGTCCCTTTGTAGTTCCTTTGAAACTCATGTTGGTGGTTAATGTTATTTAAGGACAGTAATTTCTTCCTTCTCTCCAAACTCAGAAAGAAGGAGGCCTCAAAATGAACAGTAGCTACCTTTAAGTTTTTTTTCTTTGGTTCAGTTGTTATTGCTTTGCACATTACTGATACTGAAGGAGTGAAGTTACTTTGTCAGTCTATGGAAAGTGAAAGACAATGATAAATCTTTTTCATTCTGCTAAATGCCGTCAGTTCTCTTCCTACTGTGACTCTTAAAGCCTACTCTGAGTGCTGTGCTACCTTGGACTAGGTTCTCGTGTAATCTTGAATGACTAGCTCATTGTTTGTAGTTTACAGTTCAAAATGAAAAGGCAGGGTTTTAGACTCCTTTTTGGTGCAACCTTATGTAATTGCTCTTAGAGTACTGGCTTTACAAATTGCTGGGTTTGCTTATATAGTAGCCTAGCAACTATAAAATCTGATCACTTTGATAGCCCTTTGAGAAAAAAATGTATATTTCTTACTGATAGAATGCCCAAAGAGGCTTTGCCAGTCCTCTTGATTTCACCTTTTCTCTGCAATGCATTTATTATGAAGTGCTGTCCGTTTTCAGAAAGTGACTCATCAGCTCTTATGCGTCTATATCGTTCAGGCTTAAAGTTTATCTTTGCTCCACTACACAATTCTATTATAAATAAATGTTATAATGTTAAGGTGGGCTAGAGAAGCTTTTAGTTCTTGCTTCTTGATGAACTCACAATGATGTAGGAGCCAATGATGTTTTTAACTGACGTCTGTGATAGAGGTTTTTCCCGTTTTTAAAATGTGTATAGATTTGCTGATACTCTGCAAAACAGAGATGTTAAAGTGTTAACATTCTTATTAGATCAGAGCAACTAACTTCCTACTTTTTAAATACCTTTCAAGAGTTCTATAAGTTTCCAAGTCCTGACTTAATTTTTTTTTCCTGTTGCTTATTTGTGTTTGTTTTTAAATGCAGGAAATTGCTGACAAAGATGGAAACAACAAAGTTTTATCTTTCACCATCCCTTCGTTATCTAAACCCTCCATATATCATGAGGTAAGAGAACTGCTATGGTAAATTAGACCTGGATCTATTAGAGCAATGAAAACTGCATCCATTTAATGCAACAGACCAGTGCAACAGTGCACCCTGTTGCACTGTGTTTTTGATGTCACTGTCTTGCAGCAATTATGTAATCCATTTCAATAATAGCAATAGTGAAGTAATGTAAATGTTGAAAAAAATTTTGCTGACAGTGCCCATTCTGAACAGAGGTTAATTGTGTTGTAGTTGCAGATGGGTTGCTTCTTAAGTGTTATGATAAGAGAAGTCTATTTCCTCATTAATACAATTTGAATTTGGAATCATGTTTTTCTTTCTCCACTGTTACTGTACAAGAGGTCTGTGCAATTAGGACAAACTTTAGATGGCTATGCAACAATCAAAATTGAAAACTACTCTCACCTGCTCTACTGCAGTTTATGATAACGAAATCAGATAATGTTTTTAGATTTACTGTATTCTGAAATAATTTTCTTTTTTTATAGATAACAAGACAAGTGTGTATTTTGGCTTGGGTGGTTAGAAATTGTAATGCTTTTGGAGAAATTTTACTTATGGTTTACGTATTTCCCCCCCCCTCCATCACCTACTTCTAGCCCTCTACAATTGGATCCATGGCTTTAACTGAAGGAGCTCTGTGTCAGCATGATCTCATCAGGGTAGTTTACAGTGATCTTCATCCTCAAAGAGAAACCTTCACAGCACAGAACCGGTAGGTATCAGATGCATTGTAACATTGGAGGTGCTCCGCTAAGCAGTCAACAAGTCCTTAAACATTAAGACTAAATAGGTTATATTTTGGTCCTTTCTCAACATGTAGTGCTTGGAAATAAAGCTAGAGAACAAGTTAGTAGTCTTGAGGTATATTTTTGTTTTTGCTTCCAACTTCATGTGTTCTTACTTTTAATTTAGATGTGAGTAACTTGTATGTCATTGCTGTGTCTGTCAGGAATATCTTTGGGTTTATTCCTGTCAATTCAAATGTTCCTGGAAGTGTTTTAAAAAAAAAAAAAAAAAAAAATGTCAGCTCTTGCTTGAGACTGGGACTGCTTTTTCCACAGGAAAATGGGAATGAAGTTGAGTGCACAAATAGAACTAGGGATAAGTGATAACAGAAGCCGGATTTCTTGTTTCTGCTGCTTGAGGACATGGAAGATTGGGAGTCTACTTACTCATCATTAGTCACTGGAGCCAGCATTTTTAGCCAGATCCCTTGCATGTTGAAGAGCAGACTGAGCTGTATGACTAGCTGTTTCAATGCCCTGCTGTTCTAGTGACTCTCAGCTTTACCTGTTTAAAGGTAGCTCTGGAAAAAATGATAAAATAATTTTTAAAGTGTTACAGATTTGTCCAGCTCTGTAGCTCTTTGTCCAAATTTTATGCCATGTTCTCTTTCCTCCATAATTCCTACATAGGCTAATGGTTTTCAATAATAACAATTTAAAGTGAACCTTTAATATCCCATTTCAAGTTAGTGAATTGTAATGGGAGAGGTTTTCAGGATTTGTGTGTTTACTCCTGACACGTTTTCCTGTGAGGCAATTTTGAGACTGAGTTTTGTTTCTTTTCAGGTTCGAGGTGCTGAGCTTTCTCATGCTGTGCTACAATTCTGCTATTGTCTATATGCCTGCCTCTTCTTACCAATCACTTTGTAGGATGGGTTCCAGGTGAGGCATTTGCCTTTGATGTAGTTTTGCAGGGTATATCTAGATTTCTAAATGCTATTCCAGCAAAAAAAAAAAAAAAAAAAAAAAAAAAAGAGTGAATTTACTTGTATTTAATAACCTAAAACCTGTAATTCTTAGTCAGTCCTGCTGCGACTTAATTGCAGATTTGATGCTATGCTTGGATATAAATAAAACATGTAGATTATCTTACTGTTGCATTGGGTTTCATTCCAGTTATGTAACTTCTGTTGCTGTTCTTTCAGGAAGAAAACGTGTTGTGTTTTTTTTTTTGTTCTTTGTTTAATTTTGCTCAGACTGATTTGTCTTTGTCTGAATGATAGGTAAATCTGATGCTTCTCAGTATGATCAGCTTTAAGATCGTGTGAGGAATGCATCTAGCTTCCTCTGCTTCCAAATATAAACCTCTCTTGTTTCTGAGAATGGTTCATATGAAGTGGTTAAACAATATCCTGGGCTTTAGTTTTTTGTTTTTTTTTTTTTTTTTTGGTTTGTTTGTTTGTTTTTCCTTTCTTTCCACAGTGGGAATGACATTCAGTTTTGTGGAGAATTCAGTACTGTGAATTCTCAAACTCTTATACATGTCCTTTACTTAATCTCCTGCTTGGATAGTCTTAGAAGCATCTGGTCGGCAAAGATCACTGCTTTATGCTCTGAAAAATCTCAAGTATTTCTGATACTCCTATCTGCCTGTTTTTATAAGCAATTTTGTCTAAAATGAGATAAATTCTCTTCCCTGCTATCTCCAGAGCGATCTCTTTAAACGTGTTTGATTTTTAGCTTGTTTGCTTCAGCACACTATTGTCATAAAAGAAAAACATTACTTGCAATTCAGTTGTATGGCAAAAAAGGATCAGGCTAGTTTCTGACGGTGTGTTTTCTCCAGTAATGCACACAAAGTTAATTAAGATGACAGTCTGTTTTCCTTCCTCTAATTTCTGATGGCAATGATTTAATTCTTGGTGTGCTTCCATCATCTTCAAGTTAAGACTGCTGAATTTGGCAAGTGTGTTCAATTTCCCTGCATTTCAAAATTAGATCTATTCTTTGAGTAGAGAGTAGAGGGAACATTTTATAGGCTAAGGATTTTTTTATTGTTTGGAACAGTGCAGCAGCAACAAGAGGTTGGATGCAACAAACCATTTCCAACAATGAGATTATTTTATGATGAATTGAGTAAAAGTTGCACGTTTTTGTCTTCTGTGTTATGTGGTCACAGTTGTGTAACATGCATGTTAAAGGAATCCATTTTCAACTTGAGTTATTGAGTTGCAGTTATTTTCCTTAATTTTCTAAATACAACTTCCAGAACTGTATTCATTTAGCTGAACTTATGCACATTGTTGCTCTTCTAAGCATGCATTATTGAAAATTTACTGTAAACTTCATTTTTAACTTGTATTCTGGTTATTACACGTAGAAGTTCTATAATAGTTTATAATGTAGTAATTGGATGCCTAAAGCAGGAGTCACTTTGTTCCACAAACAGCAGAGTGACCTGGAAATGGAAACTTCTGGGATCTTCCTTGTGTAGCTGTGAAGCTTCTGAAAGCTTTTGGGCAGGTCTGCAGTGCAACCTGCAGAACCATTGGGATACTTTGATTTATGCAGCTTGCCTCGGTGGAAAAAGTAGACCAACCATATCAAGCTGGTAGTTGCTTTTCATTGTGGCACTGTCTGCTTGTCACCTAGAAAGGAACTTGGGCCACAGTTTTTGTCACTGAGGCTGTGAAACATGCTTTAAATAATAAATTGCATGGGTTTTAGGTTAAAGATGATAACTGGGAAATCCTTTAGGTATTAGCTTTTATTCTTTACCAGATGCATTTGCTCATCTTTGTTTGAAGAATTAAAAAAACAAGTATAAGGTGTCATTTTCTGGAAAGAGAATTAACACATGAATACTTTCTTTGTGAGTGGTGGGATCCTCTCCCCTGAAACCTTTGGGATTTTTTGGTGGCTAATGGGCATTTTCATTCACTGTTTTTATCGGTGTCAGTTTGTATTCACAAAGTTCATGCAATCCCTTTTGCTAGCTTTAAAAGGGAACACTAATCTAGGCATTACTGGATCCTTGCACTGTGTAGAAGTTACATGTTCAGATGTCTGATGGAAAACAGGCAATCGAATGCTGTGTTTTAGCATGTCTGTTAATTTTGAGGTTTCATGCATGTTATTTCCTTTTATGAGCAAAATCCTAAATACATGTAGGTTAGAGAAACAGTAAATGTACATTAAATGTATTAGTAGCCATGTATTGTTTCCATGTTCCACATATAAGTTTCAGATATTAAAGTTTTGAATAAATTCATCTTTTTTTTAAACTGTAGAGTCAGTGCTATGTAGTATAAAAAGCATACACTTTGTCACAGGCCAGAAGACTTTTGTTTGTTTTTTGTTTTCCTTTTTTTTTTTTTTTTAGAAGGCAGCTGAAAATAACTCTGAATTATCTGTGTTACACAATATCTGTGTTAACTAAAGGTAAAAGGTGATTGCATGCTGTCGGTATACATTAGATGGGGGATGACCTGTCTCTCTTCTATACCACTGTTTCCTTTTAAGAAAATTAGTTTTGGTTATTGAGTTTCTGGGAAAGCCTCGTATTTAGTGGCTGGCAATAGAGAATGTCATGCCTCATTTTGGTTATGATTTGAAGAAAAGAGATGATGGCTATATGGGAATAATACTTTGGATTATCAGCAAGTCATTTCTTAAGACACTTTTAAAACTGTTTTACTGGTTGGAAGAGCAACATAAGTGTTCATAAGTGTTCTACATTGTGTACTTACATGTTGACAAGCAGATTTTAAAAATTAAAGGAAATCGCTTTGGTGTAAAGATGTTTGTAGTATTTCTGGGGTTAACATTTTGTTACAATGATATGTTTCTTCAGGCTGTGTGTAAGTGGATTTCCACGGCAGCATGAGAAACGCTGGAAAGAACACTATGGTAGAGTGGTGTTGGACCCTGACTTCATGGTGCAGCTGCTCACAGGTGTCTATTATGCCATGTAAGTAGACTTATTTTTTTTGTAAAAGAATAAATGGCTAGTTTTACATGGAGTAAAATAGCAGCATTTGTTTCTTTGTAATTGAAAGAAATTAATTAAACTTTTAGGACACAGGAATCTTAACTCTAATTATTATATTTCCCATTACTTGCTCAGTCAGTCAACTGATAATTTGCGAGTATCTCTGTAAACATTGGAGTAGGTGGTGAAACACCAGCAGTATGTGCTGAAGAGAATGAGGCTCCTAGCATCATCTTCTCCTAAGCTTCCACTACCTTCAGATAACCTTCTGTTCAAAAGCATAATGAGCTTGGCTGCCAGGGTAACTTGAAGTGCAGTCCGCTCAAATACCGGTAGCTTCTGAGGTAGCAAAGATCTGTTACTGATTAAAACTGAGTCCTGCTAGGTATTGTAAACCTTTATATATTGACCCGTTTTTTTTATTCTTTAAGTTTGTCCTGATTGTGGTATCAACATTTTTTCACTTGGAGGTGTCAGGGGGTATCCCTTTTTGTTATAGCAACAAGAGTAATACAAAACTCTGTCCACACTTCTGAAAGAAGTGGAGGGGCTGGGTGTGCATGCAGTTTTCCACATAAGAAGTGAAAAGCTGTATTTGGGCAGCAAAAAAAGACAAGCGAGTTCCAAAGACACAAAAGATAAATTTCTTTTTTACTTTTTAGATATAATGGTCAATGGGATCTTGGCCAGGAGGTATTGGAGGACATAATTTACAGAGCACAGCTTGAACTCTACTCACAGCCTCTGTTGGTAAGAAAAAAATCTAATGAAATTTATGGACTTGATTAAGAATATGGATGCATTTCTGAAGTGGACTCGTAATGAAAGCATTTGTTGCTGTTTACTGCATTCCCAAACACAAGTGGTTGTTAACAGCTGGTGTTTTTAACATAGCTATTTATACCATGCTTTATCTGCTAGGGTGTTGGGGTCTTTAATTAATGCAGAAAGATAGGATTTTCTAATGTTGTACAATTGGATCAAAATGTTTGTTGTTTTGGCACCAGCTACTAATGAGTGATTCAAAGAAGCTTAAATGAATGGTTGTATGTCATAGGATGTTGGTTGCAAAAAGGTATATTCTTTGCTTCTAGACCTTCAGAAGGGTTTAGAATGTTTTGTGGTTTAACTGATAACACAACAGAACAAACAGCAACAGAATAGAGCTGAAAGTGCAGAGGAGCTTTATCTCCAGAGTCAGTGTTGGATTTTGATTGATTAAAATCACACAAATCTAATCTTTACCTCCTTTAGAGGAGCATCGTTAAAATGGTTTTCTTATGATCAATTGTGGTTTTTACCCCCAGTTTTCACTAGAATTGTTGTCCCAGTCATAAAAGAAAAATGAAGCAGGGAAAAAGGTGAAACTAAGCTGGATGTAAGTTCATGTGGTTGGAGAGGATGAGGAGGGTGATAAAGGAAGCAGGAATGGAAGGTTTTTATTTTTTGTCAGATGTAGGAATGAGACTTAAAATAAGGAAGAATAGTAAAGGAAAGAAGTAGAACAGAATATTATCTCAGTTTGTCCAAATTGTGGCCAGAAGCCTTTGGTCCTCCTATAAACTACCAACAGTAGAATTTCAAGGCTTTTTTTTTTTTTTGTGTAGCTGAGAAAGGAGTGGATTGGGAAAAGTCTGTCTTTTTTTTTTTTTTTGTGACAATCTGACATGCCTCTCTCCAATAAATTAAGTAAAATTATGCTCTTGATTAATTAATATTGGCTGTAAAAGCTATCTACAGGCTTTCTGAGAGTTCTGCTTTTTAATGGCTGGTATCCATTGAATTATTATAATTGCTGGTTCCTTTTGGAAATGACTCATTGCTCCATCAGATGGAAAGTTTTAAATTAAATATTGAAACTACTGAATGAAGCCAGCCTATCAAAATACAACATTTTAAAAGTGTGTAGGAGGATCTGGAACCTAACTCAATTGATGATAGGACAATTTTCAATCCTGATTGTTCAGGACTTTTTAAAATCAGTTTGTCTTTTGAGATGACTTTTAATTGTAAAAGTCTTCTGGAATGTCTGTTCTTACAAAGATACTTTTGCCACTCCAAGCAGTTGTTTGGCAATGTCATGGTATCACCAATTTTTTCCACTTGCCCACTTGTCAGGTTTTCATGCATACATGTGCAGGCATATCTGTGTGTTTTTGCCTTGCCCTGATCACTGCCTTTGTTTCCCATCTTGTTTTACTGTGGTTTTTGAAAATCAGTGTTAAGAAATTACCATTTTATATTAAAAAGTGACCTGCATGTCTATGGCCTTATGCTATAATACCAAACCATTCGACATTTTCAAGTATTGAGTCCTTTCACTTAGTAGTAGTCTCCAGGAGATGTATATGATTTAGCTACATAAAATTTTGTATTTTAAACTATTGCGGTTACTAGTACCAAATAAAATATCATCTGTGTATCATCCCAGGTATGTTTAAAGATCAGTCTCTGCCTAGGATTGCCTAACAGCAGCAAATTGTTTGAAATCCGTTTAATATTTAGGCAATCCTCCATGGTAGGATTATTTTTAGACATCTGTACTCAGGCTATTCATGTAATTGTGAGAATACTGTCAGTCATTACAATGAGAAACATCACACTCCCTCTGTTTGAGTATGTCTGTTGGAGAAATATTTTTGACAATATAGTAAACCCATGTTCTTATTTAAATAGGTTTATATTGCCTGTGGAATAAAAATAAATCCTGAAATAGCAGCATCAGGAATCTGAAGTGTCTGTGATTATTGAAGCAGTTCCCAAGCCATTTTTTCACCATAACCCAGAAACTGCACTGGAAAAGGCAGGAATTAATGTGAGGGAAAAGCTTTTTTTGGTAGAAGAAAGGAATCCATTAACAAATACTGGATATTGGTTTCATAGTCACGAACACTGGGAGTTTCTACAGTTGGAAACTAATCTAAGTGATTCAGTATTATTGCTAAGGTAGGCTGCACTTTAGGAGTGAGTAGTGCAGTTCCAGTCAAATAACATCTTCCTCTGAACACAAAGCTTCTGCACTTGTTTCAAAAAGAAATCCTTTGCTTTGGCGCAGAGATGCACAGGTATTCTTAGCCTGGTCCATAGAGGTATGGATCAATAAGTCCCTGTTGTAACAGCACCTTTATCCAGTGGTTTTTTATTATGTACTTACTGCTTTTACTGCACATTCTTTTTGTCAGAGCTTATTTCTGGTGGGCAAGGGTGGCTATCTGGCATGAAGCCAGTTCTCTTTTGTCATTGCCAGTTGCAGATTTGGCTTGCTAAATCTGAATTCTGCTGTGGTTTGCTTTCCCACCTTTTAGTACAGAACTAGTGCCTGTTGTTGTTAGGGAGCCTAAAACATAATGAAAGCAATTTTTTTTCCCATCCTGAAGTATTGCAGATTTTATTTTTCATTTTTTTCCTGATGGAGAATGGCTGTTTCATCCAAACTGTCTGTTTGGATTGCTTTACTGTTGCATGAACTTTATTTCAATGTGATTCTCCTCAGTCCCCAGAAGTACGATTTGTGCTGTTAAAAAGGGCAAGCTCTTAAAAAGCTCCTCAAGTAAAAGTGTTGTGTCACTTACCTGGTTCTAATGCAGAATTCTACTGATTTTCAGATTTTAATGCTGAGAAAGGTACTTGCTCAAAAGAGGGTGAAATATTAGTAAAAGAGATGATTGGAAGATAAACCACTCTATTTGGTTGAACTTAATCTGTGTTGGGTCAGTACAGCAGAAATTAGTTTCCGAAGTCTTTTATGAGGTCAAGGATGGGTTGAAAGCAGTGAGGTTTGTACCACTGCAGGAGGACAACATGGAAAAAGGCCTGTGTGTGAATAAGAGAGCAATTGTGGTGAGGTTGAGAGAATTGACTAGCAAAGGACAAAACAGAGGTGGGCATGTAGAAGGCAGAATGACAAAGAGCATTTCTACACCGGTGCCAAGAATATTTAGGCTGGTTAGAAGTCAGGCAAGAAGTCAATGGAGAAAGTGTTTAATGAGGATTTACAGGATCACAGCAGAAGCTGGAGAAGATCAGGATATGACAGCTATTCCAGCTTCCCAGGAAGTGAGAAGTCTTTGATTAGTTAACATCCTGTCATCTCTGCTTTAATGTTTGAATGAGTTTTATTTCTTCATATGGTTGCTGGATGGTTTGCCTATTAGAACGTAGGGGAAAGTCACTTTTACTTTACTGTGGTACTGATAAACACTTGTAAATCAGAGCTTTTAAGGCATATGGTATGCATCAATTTATTTATTTATTTTTTTAATCAAGCATTATTTGAGGTCTTTACAAGACAAATCATACAAAGAAGGTTCTGCAAATAGAATCTGTTCCATTGGTTTAGTAGATCTCTCCTAACTTGTGTTTTTGCAAATGTTAATTAAAGATGACTTCATACACTAAATCTGCTTCCCTAATGTAGTCTTTGGGAAATGAAGGAATTTGTGGGATGTCCCTCGCATTTCTGAGGCCTCAGGGAATCTCAGAATATCAAGACAACATTGGAGTTTAAACATATCTTAATTTTTTCACTAGGTTGAGAGGAGCATTGGAAAATGTTGCTTACAGCGTAAGACTAGGAAATGCTTGATTGTAGTCATGTGCTAAACAGTTGTATCAACTCCAGCAGCTAGATACATGTTTTTATAAAAAAAAAAAAAAAAAAAAAAAAAAGCTTGATCATATTTGTGTTACAGAACAGGAATACAATATTTTTTTAAACTTTGTTTTCTGATGCAAGAGAAGAATATGATATGATGTTGCTTCTTGTAAACTGTAATTGGGAGAATAGACTACACAAATTATTGTGGCAGCTATTGGCAGGTAGGATTTTATAGAGATTAATCAGATACATTTTCCATGCTTGTTTTATTTTAAGTCTAGTTGTCTCTGACCTTATTTTACCTATTGTGTTCCCCCTTAGAGGGGGACTAAGGAGCATGTAGCGAGTGAAATATTTGTGAAATATAAGAGATCTATGAAGGAAGTTGACGTGTCTAATTTAAAATGTTCTAAAGTTCTTAATACTGGTTGGTTGTATGAAGTCAGTAAGATTGGAAAATCAAGGCGAGTTCACTTAGACATTTTTTCTGAAGTTTTAAAACATTTTGTGTGTAGCAGCTTTATTTTTGCTGAATACAGCATGTGCCACAGAGACCTAAATTGCTTTTCATGAGCTGCTACACGAGTTTACTTATAGAACAATTTACTTGTAAACTAGGGAACATTAATTGAAAGATGCTTTAATAATAGTAAATCTCTAATCCAACAAAGCATTTTACAGTAAATTTAAAGGTACAGTTAAAAATCAAAGCTAAAAGAGTTTTGTATCTCAAAGATGCAAAGCATCTGGTTTTATAATAAAAATTACATATATATTACAATATTATATGTACAATAATTAGATCTATATTTCAATATATAAAGTACACTAATAATATATTACTCTATTACAATACAATGTATTACTCTTACACTAAAAATTAGATCTATAAAGATCACTGTATTCTAATGATTTGATGCCCATTGCTTAGGTTGCAATTCTTTTAAAATCTTGCAAGAGTCTAATTCTTTTTTGAGATGGTAGGGAATAAGGGGGAAAATGGGACATGAAAGGAAACTGGTCCTGTGTCTCCAATATATGAGGCCATGTGCCAGTTGTATTGGCTTGGCTTGTGACCATTCTCGTCATGACACAAGTGGTATTTTTATTTTTCTTGTCATTTTGCAATCTTGTTTGGGTGGAGAACTTCTGGTGTAGGTTGTTACCTCTCTGAGTACAGGGGCAAACCTGGAACAAAGTAGATTACATAAAAAAAAAAAAAAAGAAAAAAAAGAAAATTCAACTGTATTTTTGGGAATAGGCTTGTGATGAGCTTCCCAACTTAGTTACCAACTGTGAATCTTGGGGATGGGGCTATCTGTCTGGATGGGATCTGGCATAATTGACAGTTCTTGGTTGTTTTCCTGTTCTGGATCCAGCAAAGATATCTAAAGCTGCCATTTATGCAGTCAAGGATGGTGGTAGTATAGCGTTTTATTTTCATCTTAGGTTGCAAATGCCATGAAGAACTCACTGCCCTTTGATGCTCCTGATGCGTCACAAGAAGGCCAGAAGGTACTGAAGGTAGAAGTTACTCCAACAGTGCCGAGGATTTCTCGGACTGCCATTACAACAGCTTCTATCCGTCGTCACCGCTGGAGGAGAGAAGGTGAGCTTTCTCTGCTGACAGCAAATATTGTAGCATACTGTATTCATCGTCACTGTTACCTGGCTTCTGAGTTTGAATGTTTGCAGAACAGTTGGTTGTGGTTGTTGTTTTTGTTTTGTTTTGAAAAGTGATACTCCATAACAGTGTATTTTAGTATTATAGTATTTCACATTTTCAGAGCACTGCATGAACATGAAGGTTTGGGATGTTTGTTTTGTTTTTGATCTGGTGATAACCCATGAGGTAGGTACTAAATAAATAAATGGAGAGGCTGGAAATAGTTAAGACTTTTTTTCTCTGTGTAACACAGCATAAAATTGTAGTGGCAGAGTTTGGTTTATAATTTGACTTCTTTCTTTGATCCACTCAAACTTAACTGCATGCCATCATAAATAGATGAGGAAATGAATGGTATTAGTCAGACCTTGACAAGGTTCCAGTTACCTACAACCACTAAAGGCAATGGGAGATGGAAGAGCTGAACACTGTAATCCTAGCATCATATGGCCCACCTTACAGAGGGGATATGTCATAAAGTAGCTTTGGATAGTTTAGAATTAACCTTATTTTTCTTCAGTGAATATTTAGATCATATAGAAGTGTGCTTGACTGTATGAAGAACAATAAATATGTAGTAATGCTTACTTTCATATGGTGAAATCTTCATTGTAGCTGTAGCAAAAAGCTTGCTTTGAATTCATTTTGTCAAACCTACAGAACTTTGTCTCTGCATGTATTGAACAGATTTTAAAAAGATGCATAAATGGCAGAAGGTAAAAAAAGTAATATAACCTAAAAATAAATTGAGGGTACAAGAGTCTAAAAAACAAGTATTACATCTTTCCTTTGATACTTTTTTTTTTTCCTATATCGTGTGCCAAAGGATTTAATGACTTCTGGTCTTCAACTGAATGGATGTTCAGGACAAGAAGCAGCTGTCTTCTGTTTTCAGGACTCTGGGTCGTGTTTGTCTTTACTGTAGTTGCCATTATATTCATTTTTCGAGTCTCCAGTCTACAGCATAGCCCACTTGTCCTTTTCTGTGGATGTTCTCACAAACTTAACTAAGCGTGGGTAGTGTTTCGTTGTTTGTTCCATGTCCGCATAAATCTTCTATTTTCCCTGCCTGGGTTGAAATGCCAAGAAAGGAATAGAAAAGCACTAAAATGTTATATGTTGAATCCCAGATGGCTTTGACTTCTCAAACGAGGCTGACTCAAGCATACCTGGCTCACCGATCCAACACGGCTCCACAGACCTAGGGATCAAACATGAGCAAGAGGGGGAGGTGCTGATGCGCAGGACCCCTGAGCATGGCTTCCTGGAGCCCACCTTGGCAGCAGCCACAACAGAGGGTAGGACAGAGATGAGGAGGCAGAAGTCAGTGAGGCAGTTGCTGGAGGAGGATCCTGGCTCCCTATCCCCAAGCAGAACTTCTTTCCATTCTAGTGTGTGTTTCCGCTATCCCAGGGTGTATTAGCTTCTCTTTGCAATACACGCATCCCCTATATACCTAACATCAGGTCAGGTACTACCTTTTGTTATCACGTGGGCTGGCCTGGGGCTTGCATCTGTGTGGTGAAAGACTGCTTGGCATGGCAAAAAAAAAATAAATAAAAATGACAGGGGCAATAGCCAAGAGCTTTGGGATTGCTTGGAAACTTTCTATTACTGAGCATGTTTAATATTCAGAAGGAAAAAATGCACCAGATAAACATGAATCTAGTCCTGAAAAGTAGACAGTGTAGAATATTGGTTGTATTGTGTTTGCAGCTGTATTTGGTTGGCTACAACTTAGTTCCAATAGTGTCTTGTTAGTCCATGTTTTTTTTTTAAATTTCCAAGAACAAAGACAAGCCTATCTAAGACATTCACAACTGGAGATATTTTTATTTGCCAGTCATTCTTTAACTGAAGATTCATATGCTTACTAGTTTACATGAATGACCTGGCTGCTCTAAAATCAATTATCAAATGAGAAAAATCTTGTGTTTTCAAGAATAAATCAGGTTGTCATGTTTCTGAATGCTTGGGAAACGGTATTTGCTTTTTTGCTCAGTTTTGCTGTCCACATAAATGCTGTAGAGCTTTGTATGCCTGCTCTGCAACCAGCAATAGCAGATAGAGTAGCTGGCAGATACTCACTTTGCTTAAGTTCATCTATTATGTTCTCATCTTTATTCCATGAGAACAAGCATTTGAGTGCTGAAATTTGGATCATGATTTCTCTTCAGAGATGAGAATTAATTTCTTATAAATCTAACTTAATGGAATTTCAAGTGTTTTCCTATTTTGTCTCCTTTTCCATCTGAACAGTCTATCAAACAGTTTTGGTATTTCCAACAATTATAGTCCATCAGTTGATCATAAACAAGATTTTATTTGTGGATTTGGATAGGAGCGAGCTACGTAGGCTTCAAATTTGTTCTTCTGGAGAACTTGGAGATTTAATGTAATGTTATCGGAGAATCCTTCCCCTTAATCAGAGGCGTTATCAAACAATAATTAAGACATCATACTTTAGTAGAAGATAGTTGCATAAAAATGTTCAGCATAGATTTATAATCTGTTCCGTGGTGCATAGTGAGTTTGAGCATGCTCAGTAAATAAGTAGTCTTCTAACTTCACTGGTTCAGTTGGTCTTAGTTCATTTTACTAAACTTTGCATGTGCATGACCTGAAGGATATGGAGAACTCCTCAGCTGCAGAGAACCTTCTGGAAAATGCAAAGTAGGAAAGAAGTTGATGTGGCCTTCTAGTCTTAATTTGTTTCAACACCTATATCAATTGAGATGTTACTGGAGAAGTCATAACTCCACATGCTTTATTTCTGTTGAAATTGGTTGAATATACTTTACTTCTTTAAATGTTGGCAGTATACATGTATAACTATGTGCTTGGGCAAATTGAATTCTGCCAGTTGACAGCATGTGGGAAAAGGCCCAGGAATGGAGTTTGGATTGGTTATCAGTATCATGTATAAATAGAGTGGTCTGTTGTTTTATTGGTGCTGACTTCACCAAGTTTTGGTTAGAAAATTTCCTCTCATAAATATAATTTTGATATAAAACAATATAATGAGAATGCTGATCATTTTCATTGACTCTTCAAACTTCAGATATGGAAAGGATAAATAGAATAAAGGTTACTTTAAAAACTGTAATAAAATCCTTTTCAGATCAGTGTTTTGACCCAATAAATACAAGAAGGCAGAAGATTTCAAGAATGACTGAGTAATACCTTACCAAGGTATTCTGCTTTTGGGTGGTGGCAGCTAACCAGTGTGCACTATTTTGAGACAGTGAAGAATGCTGTATATATGTCTACAGGGTTAATTATGTACTGGCATTAATTATGTATTCTTTGGAGAGAGATTTATTTTGAAAGAAGAGTGAGAATCCAGAAGACACGCTGTAGTGCAATCAATGGGATTCCTGTTAGGTTGCACTGTCTCTTTCTCTTCTGGACTTACAGTAGAGAGTACTTGGGAGGACTAGGCTTTTAGGTTCTTTTTGTTAAATCATCTTATTGGTCTACTGGAAACAAACCAATAAACTTCTATGACTTCATCCTGTTTTACCCCCAAACAGAGTATGCAAAGATTGAAATATTTTTGTTTCTGAGGGTAGTTTTTTAGAAGAAAAAGAACATGTACTGCAAAAAGAGTGTTTGCTGAATTATTTCAGTCATACTGAGAACTTCTGTAGCTACATGGATTTGACTAGACAGAAATTCTCTTGCATGTTGTCTTCTCTATCTTCTTCATTTTTGAGCACTGCTGAGCTGCTTGGGCATTTATATAGTTGCAGCATCCAAAAGCTTGCAACAACCCCTCTCAGTCTTATTTTTTAAAATCTGTGGATGAAATGCCACTTCTTCTGTGTGACTCCTTTGCTTCAGTGTCCCTGACCAGTAATATTTTAGCATTTTGTTACTCAAAAATGTTTTGACATGAACTGTGAGGAAGCACTGAAGAAGCAGTGTTCTTGCAATAACGAAAAGCTTAGCAGTATTGTTGAAGAGATTATCTTGCAAGTTACACATCTTTTGCTGGAATAGAATGGATTGAGAGGGGACTTCAGCTGCTGCTATTGCTGCTTGTAACCAAACATGCTTTCATCCAGCTTTGCATGATTATGAAGAAACACAAATGTTGGTTTATTGAAAAAGTGCTCTTGCTTTTAGTGTGTTACAGTTACCTTGTACTTTTATTAGCATCTTTGATTATGCGTGGGAAGGTTGGGGGGAATGGAGATGTGATGGGTTCTGACTAAAATATCTTGCTGTCTAATGTAAGAAAATACATGTATGTCTCAAGGAGAAGATGATGATCTAGCTTGACCAAACAGAGCAGAGTAAAAGTATATGCATTTTAAATATGGATGCAGAAGGTTAAAGCAAGTAAAGTGTTCTTCACTTTAATAATGGCTGTTAAAGCCTAAGAATATGTTTTGTTTTGTTTTGTTTTTTTTCTAAGGTGAAAGGCTTTGCTGAGGAAGGAAGACAGTAGTAACACGAACCTTCTTAAAGGCTGAGTCAAGTAGAACTGTATAATACTGCAGAATAATCTCACATTGCATTGGTGTGAGAGAGGCCTGAGCATGATCTGATTTGGAAAAGGCTAAACATTGTAAACTGATACACAATAATGGTAATTCCAAGGCAAAGCTTCCTAAAAAGAAAAGTAGTTTTAAAACCAAAAGAATAATAAAACCTTTGTTTCTTGTTTGTTGTGGTTTATTTTTGCTTTACACTTGAGAAATGTGAGGTTGGATCAGCCCATATTCCTTCTGCACAGAGGAAGAAACACTGAAGGCTTTGTGTCTGTTCTGTTTGCAATAATGTAAAATGCTCTGTAGCGCTCTGCTAGCAATCTGTGTGAATGGACCAGGTTCTACTCAAATGTTAGAATCTGTGAGATCCTTGCCACTACTTTAACCCCATAAAACAAGAAACAAAGTATCAAACCCAAGCTCCATTTTCAGTTTTGAAACTTAAATGCTGCTCAGTTTTCTACTGAAACAATACCTCCTGTTTTGAGTATTTGGAGCTTAGAAAAAGGACCGGAATTAAGATTTAAAAAACAAACAAACAAACAACAACAAAGTCTTCATTTACAGCCCAAATTAATAATTAATCAAATTATCAGACTGAAAACAAGGGTTTAAGACAGAAGCTTGTCAGTCTTTTTTCTTTAAAATCCCATTCTAAAGCATAAAGCCTCTTTTACAACTTGAAGTGTTTCAAAGGTTAAATTTCTATTAATACAAGATTTTTTTTCCTCTTAAAAATCTTGATCTGAGATTAAAGCAAATGTGATAGAAGGACCTGGATAGGATTGCTGGAAGTGCAGAGATTATTGAGCTCTGGGAGAGAGAGAACTAGGAATTAGGTTACTCTCCAATAGAAAGTATGGTTACATTGTTTCAAGTGCCAACTATACACAACAGAAGCCTTCTGTCTCTGTTGGAGCTTTGTTGCAGGCCTAGGAATTAACCTAATTCTGAAGCCTACTCAGCACAAACCAGAAGATTTCCTGGACATGCTTGGATCTTGCCTAAAACTAAGATAAAAATAGTCTGAAAGGCTTTATATATGTATATGTATATATACATATAACTTTCTTTTTTAAAACAAACAAACAAATGTGTTGGCACTAGTACCTGCAGATAGAACTAAAATTAGCCAAATGGGGCCTAATTCTTCTTCTGTGTTTATAGATATACTTTTGGAGATATTCTTGACTGATGAAAATGATGTAGAGGAAAGGCAAATGAAGCTCCAGAAGTACTTATTTTATCATCAGATTCTCTTATTCTGCTATATGACAGGAAGATTACATACTGAGAATCAGGATTTTTTAAGGAAGTGGAAACCAGGTGGATCAGCAAATGACGTTTGTTTTGACATTGTGTGCATCTCTGCATTCATGTAACCTGAATGCTTACTATGTGTTCTGATTGGTTTGGGGTTTTTTGGTTGTTCCCTTTTTATTAATAGATGCTGAAGGTGTAAATGGAAGAGAGGAATCTGTGAACCTTAACGATGCTGATGAAGGATTTTCATCGGGAGCTTCCCTCAGCAGCCAGCCGGTTGGGACCAAACCTCAATCATCTGTATCCCAGAAGGGCAGCTTAAGGAAAACAGCAAGTGGACGTTCTGCTAAGGATAAAGAAACCTGTTCTGCAGCAAAATCTAATGAGAGCCCTCGAGATTCAGTAGCTCGGAAGCAGTACATACACCAATCCACTGACCTTGGTGCAGATATAATTGAGATGACACCTACTAAGAAACACCTCAGCCTGCCTGCTGGGCAGGTGGTGCCAAAAGCCAACAGTTTGAGCCTGATCAGGACCGCCAGTGCTTCCTCCAGTAAATCATTTGACTACGTCAATGGCAGTCAAATAGGCTCCAGTGTTGGAGTTGGTACAGAAGGTGTTACCAATCTAGCCGCTGGCAACACCAATCGGTTTTCAACTATCAGCCTACAGGAGGACCGACTAGGCCAAGCTGGGGAAGGTAAAGATCTTCTCCCGCCAGGAGCTCCCTTAACCAAGCAGTCTCGATCTCCAAGTTTCAATATGCAGCTGATATCCCAGGTGTAACTTTATCTCCCTTCATTAGGACTCCCTCTTTCCCCTAAATCCCCAGGCAAGTTCATCCTTAGGCAAAACAAGAACCATCATCCTGCAGTGTGAAAATACTGACTGTTGTGATCTTGTTTGATTTGGTCTAGCTATCATACTGTATTACTGAAACAGCAATAATTCTTCCCTCACCTTTATTTCCCCCCCCTTGTAAAGATGGTTGTGAAGCAGTATATAATGTACTGTATGCCTATTTCCATGCCTTCCTTTCTCCTTGGGTGACGTGCAATCCATCGTAGGCTGATCAGTCCCATTTCAACACTGTGAGACTGGAGATGCCGGCGGAAATGGTGAATGTGATCCCTATGAGATGATGCTTTGGCTCTGTTAAGAAATAGAAACGGGTTTGTTTTCTTGGTCTACAGTACTGCAAAGACTACTGGATCATGACTTTTCTTTCTCAGAACCAGGAGTGCCTCAGAGATTCTGATGTGACTTTGGACCTCTCTGAGTTTGTGCAATCAATTCTGGGGAGGGGATCATCATTGCTGCTCCTGGCTGCCTACAGCACTTTTTCATTAAAATGAGGGTAGATTTTTCTTGCCTGCCCCCAGTCTCTCATCCCAGAAGCTTTTGATGTTCAGCAACTGAGACATGCGTATTAACAAGTTGTTTTCCCTCAGAGAGAGGATTGTAAGTAGATAATGTAGGTTACAATGCACTTCTAATGGCGTTGTAGCCATATGTAATGTTATGTCTTCCCTTCCAGGACACAGGGTCATTCTGTATGTAGACTAAAATCTAGACAAGACCATGCTGTTAAAGCAATTTGGTTTGTAAATGGGAGGGAGACACTACTTTCCCAGGAGCTAATGGCTGGCTTTGCTCCATTTTTGTTATTGGTGTTCTTGTTATTGTTGTTTTTCTTGTGAGGTGGTGATCACTGAGATGAAAGGTGTATTCGGGTAAAGAGTATTTCTCAGGCTGCTTTCTATGGTGTCATGGATGTTAGACATCCCCAGCTCACTCAGCTACTTTCTCAGTGTCCCCAAATTCAATCATGGAGTCACTTTAAGAATCTTGCAGTCCAGACAGACCATCTTCTTAAGGGGCTGTCTCAGGGATAGAGACAATAGTTTGCTAGAAATACTGAAGCTTTAATGTGAAATGCTTTTCTAAAAACACCGTTTGCACAAAGGGGTACTGATAGTCCTTTTTTCCAGAAGGATCACACTTCATTGCCTTGATATATCTAATCTGTTAGTTTTTTTAATTGTTATTTTAGTGGATAGGCCCCTTCTCTAGAAAATGCAAAACTCATGCCATTGAGCCAAGCCTTGAATGTATATGACTGGTGTACAGTGGGCACTGGCTGGTACTTATGCTACAGAACACTGTTTGGAAGCACATTTCTGATTACATAGGAAAATGTTTGTCATCCTCTCCCTCTCTAGATTGCTAGAGAGCAAAGGGGAAAGTTCATCCTGTATTCTTAAGTAATGTATGGTATCCTGGAAGTTTACAAATTTAAACGTACAGGAAAGAGTTATGATCTTCACATGGGCACTTTGGTTTCACTGTCACTGTGAAGAATAAATATAAGCTGTTAAAAATAGCAGGTTATCTTTGAATGACAGATAGACAGAAATTCAGGACAATAACATGGTGTAACGTTGCTGGTATTTTTTTCTTTTTTGCCTTTGAGCCTCTTTCAGATGGAACTTTTTTTTTTTTTTTCAATTTTACATTAAAATTAATTTAAATATTTGACATGTTTTTGTGCTTTGACAAGTCACTTTGGCAGTCTAGTCTTAAGAACTCCACATTCATAAAGAAGTAAATTAAATGGCAGCTGGACTAATGCAGAAATTTAGTTAGAATAAATAGAATCATCAGAAAGAAAGCCTTACTATTTCAAAATTGAACTTAATCTTTAAAGGCCACAAGAGATAGAACTAAGGTAAAGGTGAGATTAAATTATGAGGAATTTTCTGTAAGAATGTCAAAAGCTATGCATGATTTGACTCTGCTTAATTTATTTTGTCAAGTTTTGCTGGTGGAGACAATTGGCAGGTCATGGTAGTGCAGAAATTCACTTGCTAGTTTGTTTCCTGAAAGTGTAAATTTGTTTTGTAGAGACCATCACGCTAAGTTTATAAGGACCAAATGATTAGCGTAAATCTTTGGGAAATAAAAGGTTAGGATTATCAGCTGTTTTCTGAAGAATTACTACACTTTATTATGCCTCTGCCTTTAAAAAATGGGATTGCTCATTAGCAAGGTTCTCTAGTTTCTCATTTTACTGTTATAAACATTCCCAAAGACATTTTAGGACACTTAAATCGAGTCAAATTTCACAAAACAATTTTTTATACCCTTATGGGTGGGGTCCAACAAAATTAAACTATTTCAGGAAAGAGAGACACCCCACTGACTCCAGATGGGGAAGTCAAATGTACATACGTTTGTAGTTAAATCTTTAGTCAAATTATAATTTAAAATATTTTTGCAGTTCTTGTTTTGATGATGTGCCTTTTGTTACAGTTAAATGCATTGTATTTTGTTCCTGTGTATATGTATTCCTACCTGCACAAAGCTTTAAAAAGAGTTCAAATTTATTCCTATTAAAAACTATATATAGTTTTTGCTATGTGCAACATCCATAGCTAATCAAAATTACCATTTGAGTGCAGTGTTTCATTTGTGGGAGCTTTTGTCGTTCTTCAGACATGTGCTGGTCAACATCTGTCTTACAAAATGAGTCATCACTTACATCTACAAAACAGGTGAAATAACAGGCTTTTCCAGTGCTGTTTATCACATTTATCTTTATCGTTTCTACACGGCTCAAACCATACCAAGTGTGTCAAGATTGTAATGAAACTTCTATACAGTGATGCCCAGTACACTTGAAAGTATTCTGGAAGTAATAGAAATGTCTAGGCTGAGAGAATAATGTGTTCTTTATGATAATGTGTTAAATATTAAACAAAGTACAAAACATATTCAAATGTTCTGATACCTGTGACAAATATCTGGACTTAAACATCTTTATCCTGAATTCACTCAGCTGTGTCTTGTTTTAGAACATTTGGTACTCAATGTGAGACACTAGATTTACATTTCTGCATCATTTCATCGCAGCTGCAGCATTATACAAAAAGGTCAAAAAGCAGAACACTACTTTTTTCCTCTGTGCATGTGCACATACTTCTAATTCTTAAGTGAGGAAGTCTGAGGGTTATATGTAGATGTATATACATGTGTTAGTAACTAATTATCCCTTGATAAAGTTTTTACCATATTATGCTGCCATTTTGCCACTCATTTTTCTTGGGCTTAATAAGAAAATATAAAATGTTGGGATTGCGCACTCAACCCCATTGATTAGCCTTTTCAGGACTTTATTTTGAGCTGCTTTTGGTTGAATGTTGAGCCTCTTTTTGTTTTCATCCTGCAGGCAGCAAAACGGTGAGGGAAAAAGGCCTATAACAATGAATGTTGCAAGATGAAGTTTTAAATGGCTTTCTTATTCTTTTGATTTGGAGACTTTTTATGTCACTGTCTGTTTTAAGTGCAAATTTCTTTGAACACCCTTTCTGATGTGAATTTGAGAAAAATTTTAACAGCCTGCTTCATTCTGTAATGCTGAACGTTGTTGCAGCCAGTAAGCATTAGATGTAGTACTTGTAGCTTGCAAGTGTGTTGGTCTCAATTACTTAAATCTAAAATTTCCAACGTACTCCTGCTAGCTTTAACATAATTAAATTCATGTTTTGACAGCAAAAGAGTGAGGGGGAAAAAAAATGTTTTCTGACAATGTATTTATTTGCACTACTTATGAATACTGGAGTTTACAGGGACTGTTTTTTTTCTCACCATGTGAGGTTTACTTGTGTGTGAGTAGGTACATACATTTGTCACGTATTGACAATCAATTGCCTCAACTGTGTCTATATTGTATGTAAATATGAACATATTTTTCAAGATTAAGGGGGAAACCTGCACCTTAATGGTGGTAAAGCTGCTCAGTAGTAAGGTGGCCCCAACTCTTGCCCCTTTCTGTCTCCAGATAGTATGTGGTTTGTTTTACTTCTTTAATGAACATTATTAGTGTTCCTGGAAAACTATAGCTCCAGGGAGCTTTTCCTCAACATTTAATGTATAACATATTCAGAAATTAGTTTTGGAGTAGACTATTTTATGCCATGACTGTATTTTAACCGAAGAGTTTAAACTTTTGCTATTTTATCATGAACTAATAACCATCTCTTTAAGTGTTTGGGTGTTTTATTTGTGCTCACAAAGCAGAAATTTTTGTTTGGCTTGGTTTACAAATTTAAATTAACTTGAAGAGCAAGTAGGAACCAAGTATAACTTCTTGAATAGAATTCTAAAAATCAAGCACTACAAACTTGATACTATACTCATAATCGTGGAGGAGGTGTGGCAAACCATAATTGAATGTGCTTGAATAGAACGGGTGTGCTGCATAGTGAACCAAAAGATGTTTCTGATGTTTGTAAATCTGATAGTCTCATCCTTAAATTCTGCAATTCTGTCATTGCCAAAAATATTGCTACCTTGGCATGCTTAATGTAGCACTTAAAACCATTAGCTACATCTCATTGTAACATCATTGGAATAGTTTGTGTTGGAATGGTAAACATGGCTTTTTTTTTAATGTCTTGTTTAGGATGACAAAGTTACAAAACTTTATTCCTTTCCAAGCATCCTAAGCAGAGGGCTGATCTGAATGAACTTGTGTTTTGTTCTTGTTTGATATCAAAATGTTCAACATTTTATATTTTTTCCAGTATTTTAAATGCTGTTTATTTCTAGTATGTGTGCCTTAATTTCTCTCTCTCTTTTTTTTTTTTTATTAAATTAAGAGAAATTTCTCTAACTTTTTTTGAACTAATATTAATTTGTTGTCCCACTGTCAGCTGAGTAAATTTAACTATGGAAAACTTTTTTGTAGATGATTTAGAGGAACAGATACCAGCATGAGTGTTGTGTTAGTGAATGCATACATCAATCTGTCAAATTTGCAGCTGAAGAGCTAAAATACTCACCTGTCCCTTATACAGTGATGGAAAACAGTGGAGAGCTGTGAGCAACTTGGTTCATTAATAGTTTATGAAAGAAAGCAGTAAATGGGTTTTGCAAGACTGATATGTATGATGATTTCCACTTAGTTGTTATAAAATTTTATTTTATTTTAAAATAAGTCTTGGAACAAGCTTTCAAAACATTGCAGGTAGCCATTTCAGGTAAACTTTTCTCTTAAGTTTGGGAAGTGTCAAGGCCTGCTGTCATCTAATACGTTAGAAGTTCAGAAGCAAGCTATAGAAGTCTAAGGTACCACACAGCTGCCAGGAATGGGTTTAGTAAAAATCTGTCCCATGTTATATGACTTTATTAGAGATTTAATGTAGAAAAATACAATAATTTCTGCTTTTGTTATTTCATTTATTTTCTTTAGGGTACAAAAAAAACATGATTTTTTTACTGTGGTCATCAGATTTTACAAAACCTAACATCTGAGGGACCAAATGAATTCAAAAACAGGTCCATAAATTATCTGTTCTATCATAAAGGATTACTAAGCTATTCCTGTGAGGAGCTGCTAGTGACAACACATGTACAGTAAAAACTTTGTACAGTAGAACCTTAGCCTACATTTTAGCTTGTGCATGATGGGCAAAGTGATTAAATCAAGTTGTATTAAACAACTACTTGTTTGTGAGCGCCCAGTGTTTTATAGTCAGTAACATGTAAGAATTTAGAGCAGAGTGTCTTTGCATTTTGATAATTAATTTACTTCATATTTTGACTCTTGAAAAGATGATTAATTACCTGTTAAATTGTGGTATAGATTTCACAGAGGTTTTATATTATTTATTTATTTTAGAAAAGCGATCAGGGAAGATTTCTGACTTGTTTGTGATTACTTTCTAGTAAAGTGACCATGTAGTGCTTTGTTATGGAATGAACCTTTCTTTTAGGTTGGTAGTGGATCCTGTCCTGTGTGTTTGAGTCCTCATCCTTCCCAGAACTGATCGCAAAACAGACGAATTAGTATGGTTGAAGCAACCTTTTCAAAGAAAAATTGTTCTAAAAATAAGTAGGACTTAGGAATGACAGAAATACTGGCTGTTGACACTGTTCTTTCTGTTTAAGTGGTTCCTATTGTGCTAGAACTTTCATGCTGTTAGTTTATGAAAAATTCAAGTATTAGAAACTTTGAGTAAACTTACAGTAGATGTGTTAGCAATCACTCAAGATAAACTACTTCTCAAAGTATTAATAGATTGCTAGTACTGGGGTGCGTCTCTGTGTTTTTTGTGTGCCAGTGTTCAATGATTACTTTGAAACGACTTTTTTTTTACTGTTTACTTGCGGAAGGTGCATACTTTTGGGATGGATGTTACTAGCTGGCTATTTATGAAGAAATACCACATGATTAAAAAGAATTGAGTCATCTAACTTTTTTTTTCCATATCAATGATTCCAGGAAAAAGCTAATAAAGATTTTTAATAATTAAATCAGATACTCTTAATACATTTTAGATTTACTACAGTGGCTTTTATTTGCTATAAAACTAAATCTAGGTACCCCATGCTGCATTTTTTAAATTTGTAATTCTATTCTACAAATAATCTTTTTGCTCTGTATTGTCCTTGTAAGAATACAGGATATGCTGTCAATTTTACTAGCAAAAAGAAACATTCTGCAAGGGTTAAAAGATAATTTTCTTACTTATTCTGTCATGCCAGGTTTGTTTCTCTGAACTAAGGTTTCTGAGGATTTTTACTACTTTGTGATCTTATCTCTGTCATAGAAGGAGCATAAGCAGCAAGTAGCCCACTTATTGTGGACGAATAGGCTAGACAAAAGGGCATGGATTAGTAGCGTGAGCCCCTCTTCACCAGGGTAGCCCTGTGTGTTGGTGTGAATCCCAGGTGTTCAGGATGCAGTACTGGTGAGGAACTAAACCGAACAGGTTTTTAGTAACCACGACCTCTGCTGTATTGTAAGATGTTCTTTAACCTGGGACCAGGGAAAATCTCCCATCTTAGACCTGAAGATGGCACGTATCAAAGATCATGTTATTGGTGCATGTAAGCCATTATCTTACCTGTCTTACTGAACTGGTTAATGCTGTTGACTGTTGTTGAAATGTGAAATGTAGTTACTATTGACTCTGTAAATACCTGCCAGAGATGAAATATAATTATTTTAAATCATTGTAAATAGAGATGTATAAAACTCGACGCAATCTGCAATGCAGAAAAAAAAATTATATATATATATATAAATATATAACGATGTTAAATAAATATCGTGCTGTTTCTGAACAGAGCTGTGTAGGGTGCCAGTTGACTTTTATTTACGTATTTATTTGTAACTTGGGTCTGCGTTGGGCATGTCAGCTGAGGCGGGGGGCGGCGGGGAGCCGCTAAGACCGTGGGGCCGGTGGCGGCTTCGCGTCGCCACGGCAACTCTGGGCGCCCGCGCGCGTGGCTGGCAGCGGAAGTCCCGCCCGCTCCTCTCTCCCGCCGGTGGCAGGCGGGCGTGGGGAGAAGGGGGCCGCGGGTTGGCGGAGACGCACGTCAGTCAGCACCGCGCGGCGGCCCTCAGCGGTGGGGCGGCCCTCGGGGAGGGCGGCAGGTTCGGGTCCGCGCGGCGCGTGAACGTGCTTCCGCCTCCCCTCCGCCGCCTCAGGGGCGGTGGGTAGCCCGTGGGTCGCAGGGCCCCGGCCCTCGTGGGGGCGGCGGTGAGGCCCGGGCGGCCGCGGCCGGGGGTGGCCTCGGGGCGCCCGCCATGAGCCAGGCGGAGCGCAAGGGCGGCGCCGCCCTGGAAGTCAAGTTCGTGCCCGACGAGGCTGTCCTGAGGCACATCGCCGACGACGCAGGTACGGCCGGCCCGGCGCCGCGCCGCGGGCGGGGGTGCGGGGAGGGCGAGCAGCCTGGGCCAGCTGCTTGGCAGCACGGGGCCCGCCACCACCTCCGCTTTCTCATCCCTCTGCCTCTTCCGCCGTTTGCGCCTGTCCCGGCACGTGGAGGGTGCCGTTACCTGCGGCTGGAGGGGAGCCCTGGTACCTCCACAGCGCGGTGTAGCTCGCTTCCCTCCCCGCCGAGCTTCAGCGCGCCCTGAGAACCACCTCAACGGGACGGGAGGCGGCCGCCACGGGGGGCTGCGGCTGCAGTTCTGACCGCTTGTAAAGGCCGGAGTCTCAGTCTGCAAAATGGTCAAAACTTGCTTGCACGTGGCGTGGAGCACCCCGAGCCAACGCTGCCGTTGCTCGTGTTTTGAGCGAGGTCAGGCAGACAGTGTCCAGAGGTATCTCAGCTGAAATTCCTCTGTGAGCATACTGGTGGTGTGCAGGCTTGGTCTTTTAGACTTGCTCCATTTTTCTATGGAAGAGAGGGGATGCTAAATGTCACCTTCTTCACGTGGCATTTGGAACTGCTACTGTGCGTGTCCCTGCCATTTCTCCCAATCTGTGGAAGCAGGCGTATGTTGAAATGGGGATCACGTCCTCACAACTGACTTCAGTGTCTAGCTTTTGTGGTAAAGGTGACCCTAAAGCTGACCCTAATTGCTTTAGGGTCAGCTGACCCCCATGGCACAGACCATCTCTTCTTTTAACAGGAAATCTCTTCTTCTTTGTTTTTATATGTGCTTTGCACAACAGTGTCTTGGTCTGTTAAGGCGGTAGCTGCCTACTACTGCAATTGAAATCACAGAAAGTAAAAGCTTTTATAACAATTCTAGGTATTAAAGTACGAAAAGACAAAACTCCACTGACAGTCAACGTGAAGAGATTTGTGAAGAAGCTTGATACTCTCTCAGATGATGAAGCTCAAGAGTTCCTGGAAGAGAAGGACTATGTTGCTGCTCTAGGCATATGTGCTCAAGGTATTGGCTGGGAAAACTTAACACAGCTATTACTTCAGGAGGTACTTTTAGTGTTAACCTGTAAAATGCTTATGAAATTGTTCTTGAAGGCTCTTAGTTCTAGATATGCTTGTGGTAACGAGTAGAGGAGAAGATAATGATTTCTAGGATTTTTTTTAACGGTGCTTATAACACCTGCGGTGGTATTGCCCATGGTATTGTATTGGTATTGTATTCCACCTCTCTAGGGTTGGAAATGTATCAGTGCTTTTAAAGTGGTTACAAGTAATATTTCTGTTTTCAGATTTGATGGAAAATGGCTCAAGTGTAGGTGGTAGTGAAGTTTACTCATTCCAAACTCCCAAACGCTCCAACAAAATGGCAGAGCTGGGTATGTTTTCCTCTTTCCTTGTTGTCCTGGCTAGTGGTCTTTTTGAGTACCCCTGTGAACATGATCCGACTCTTCTGTTCACTAAAAAGATATATTTGTACTATTACTGTGGCTTTTATCTGACTCTGAATCAGTCTTCCTCAGAAACAAAAGTTTTGCACTAGGGCAAAGCAAAGGCATGGTGGGGATAAGAGATACATATAATGAATAAATACATAAGAGAAAGTAGAAGTTTCTTAATGCTGGGAGAAGTATTTGTATGTACATGCCAAAGGATGGCAGGCATTTTATGTGTGTATCTTAGAAGGATGTATGAGAATAACTTGATGCATAACAAAGAGTTTAATAAAAAAAAAAAAAAAGTAGTATTAGTTTTGGTGTGGAAGGGGATTTCTCCTACGTAAGTGTCTGTGTTTGCTAGGCTAACTGTGGGCTAAGAAGAAGTTTTGTACCTGATGTGTGAAACTTCTTTCCTCTCCATGCCCTACAGCCTCTGAATTAGCCCAGATGCCAGGACAGAGTGTTGCATCTGATCACTCTGAGTGCCCTGAGAAGACAACCAAAACCCCTCAAAGCAGCAGTAAGTTCTGTGATGCTTTGGGAAACTGAAGCTGAGTGAATAGGTGTTATGTTCATGTTTGTGTGATAAAGCAGATGCTCGAGCCCCAGATTCTGTCATGCTTGAGAATTCTGGGCAGTTTAAATTTGTAGGCTGAATTTGCATGGCATCTTGTTCACCTGGCTGTTGTGCCTTATGTTCTGTCCTGCTGGTACAGATGAAACAGTAACTTCTCTCTCATCTGTTGCTGTCACACTTAACAATTTCCTCTGTGTTCAACACAGATGCTTGCACTTGAGTTTTCAGCTGAACTGGTATGTTGAGTGCCAAATGGGTTGTGGGTGGGATTGCATGTGTGTTCACATGTAACTTCACAATTTATGATTTAGTTTTCAAGCACCTAATGCTGTAGGGAGAAGTAAAGGTGCAAGAAGTCAGTGTGGACCGAGATTGGCAAGAACACGTTACTTTGTACTCAGAAATGGAGTCTGATGTGCTTGGGTGGGAACATTTTTATCAACCTGATCCTGCTGAGGGCCTCCCATAACTGACCAGAATTAAAAGCTGCCTTCTGTGAAAATAATATTGACTGACTTTGATATCTCATAATTTACCTGTGGGGAACTAAGAGCTTCCGCCATACCACTCAGGGAGCTGATACTCTGGTGCAGTGTACCTTTGAATAGTGGATGCCTATTTTTCTAATGAAGCATCTTGTGCTGCTGTTGAAAATATGCAGTATTCTGTTATGCTGTTTCTTGTCCTGCAGAGCATTCAAGTTCAAACAAAGTTCAGCAGAAGGTAAGTGATGATTTATTTTTTTAATTCACTTTAGTACTTGAACTAGCCAGTTACTATAGTTCTGGAAAGTAAGGATCTTGAAAAACCTCACCCACATTATTATAGGTTTGTCTCCGTCTCTGCTAATGCAAGTGAGAACCAGAACTACCATTAATCAAGACTATGGGATTTAGAGTCAGTGTGCAGATCACTGGGTTTAACAACTTAATTAGTATGGGTGGAGATTATTTCTGTGCATTACACAAATGAGGATATTAAACAATATCTTAATATGCAGTTAAACTCGTAGCTTTCCATTTCTCATTAAAGGAAGGAACAACCCTAATCATAAGGATAGCAGTGCTGTTAGAACAAGAATTCAAGAACTGTAACGCTCTTCAGTTTCTTAAATTATCATTGGTTTATTTAAAAAAAAAAAAAAACACATTGTGATATCGGGGAGATATCTTGACAATTTATGTCTGCTTTTGTGATGCTACATATGCATACAGTCTACACCTGTCAGCTGTGGTTATAGAGAGAGTGCTGTGAAACAGCTGTTTTTCTAACACATCATAGCATTGTTCTAGAAATGTGTGCAGAGCTTTTCTTTTGTAAGGTTCCCAGATGGGAGATGCCCATAAGAGATGTTGTTTTGGGATGCCATATTCACTCCTTGATGATACCACATCCACTTTGACTGGATTATTGCAAACTTGATCTGGTGTCTTTGTCAGGCGTGTGCTTTGTACATGTCTTCCTTAGACATGCCACCACAACTTGGTGACCTTGGCCAGCTCAGATTCCATTTCCTGTACTCCTTTTTGGTTTAATATTCTGAGTGGGAGTTTTTATGGTGGGCTTCAAAATGACCCTGCATAGACATTGTGATGTGGAAGATGACTGCTCAGGGGAGCAGAAGCATTTCCAATTCATCCTTTCTTCAGTCTGACTCTTCTGAAGGGGACAAAGTTAGCATCTTGGCTGGAGATTTCAGTTTTCTATGTTCCACCTCAGGACGTTATTTGAAAGAATTAAGCCCTTTTTGCATCCTGATCCTACCTCTCTCTAACTGTGAATGGCAAGGTAAGAACTCTATGGACTTACTGCCTCTGCTCTCCCAGTTTCTTGTGGGCTGTAATAGCTTGGAAATGAAGCCTGATTCTATGCTTTGCTTAGCAAAGGGCTCTTTTGGGGAGGTATATGCAACTTCTTCTAATGCCCTTTTTTGTTGTTGTTACAGAGTAAAAAGAATGATTTTATGTCTACCACACCTTACAGACTCCGCAAAAGGCTAGCAGGTAAAGATAAACTTCTGCAGTCAGCAGCTATGGTCAGCAAAGCACTGTGTTCAGAGGAGAGTGCTTCACCTGCTTATGGTCTTCTGCCTGTAGCAGTGGACTGCTTGAAACAGCCTGATTCATCCTGTATAGTGTATAGAAACATCCCCAGGGAAGCCCATGCAGACCTTTTCCATACAGAAGTTTGCTTCGTAGGAATTGGGTGGAGGATTTAAAAGCACCTAGTTGCTGAGCTTCAGAGACATGATCAGAAGAGGAAAAGTTTTGAGTAATCTTACCTGTGCTGACACTTCAGTTTGGTATAATTGCTTGAACCAAGTCATAAAACTTTTTGTTGATGGCTGGGACATTTGTGGCAAATTATTTTTAATAACTGGCTGGCTATATGCGCTCAGAATGAGTGCAGAGGAGAGCTCAGTGTGTGACATTTCATGTTCATTTTCTTCTTGTGTTGAAAGACCATGACAGACAGATTCTGTTTTCTTCGATCAACATTGTTGAATCGAACACCTTGTTGAATCAACACCTTTCTTATAGGGTGTGAACCAGAAGATACCCAGCTTGCATGGTTGGCATTTGGGAAAACTGATACAGAGGCCCTAAGAAAAATGGGGAAGTACATTATCTACTTTTATTCAGTTTTTAGGGTAGAATTGTATTTCTTTGCAGAGCTTTACTAAACAATATCTGCATTGAAAACGGAATGAAATGTCTGTGTGTTTGTAGTCCTTGTAAGCATTGATGTTACTTTTCTATGAAAAACATTTAGGAATCATATGCTTGAAAAACACCTAGAGAATGTATGTGAGAGATAAATGGTGCAAAATGTGTTCTGTGTAAGAATTAATTAGTAACTTTTAACCTTACATTTATTCTTCAGCTCCAGATGCTTACTTAGAAAGTGAAAGTGAATATTCTGCTTCCTGCTCAGAGGAGGAGGAGGATGAAGAAACCCAGAAGGAAGTCAGCACTGTTTTATCAAGTCTAAAGACACCAGCAAAAGCTAAGGTTGCATCTACACCTCCTTCCAGAAAAAAAGTAACCAAAAAAAAGGACAAGATGGTGAGTGTGCAGAAAATGTACCCCTGAGCCAGCAAGAGTGAAGGGATGTTTATTAACAATAGGCTGTCAGTGACTGCACCTAGGGAAGAACTGCTAGATTTATTTCAAATTAAACCAGCTGGGTTGGCTTTTGCTGCATTTCTGAGCGAATGATTTCCATCCCTGTTAGATGGGCATCATGTGAGCCTATGGGCTAATCCAGTCTGTATTCTCAGCAGCTACAGAATGAGATGTTCTAAGATGTCTGTGAAACAGGAGACTTAAGAAATGATGAAGAAATTGACTCCTGTAGCACCAAAAGTATCACACTTTACTTTCTGGCTTAGTGTTCAGCTTTGTCATCTTATTTCCCTCCAGCACCAGGGATCCCCCCCCCAATATTATTGCTGTGTTCTGCTCCCTCTGAATAACTTCTCTCTTTTTATCTCTGGTAAAGAACCATTTGAATGCTTAGCTTTGGCAGAATGCTGCTGTAGAAACCACGTTTACAAATGTCTTCTGGATTTCTGTTCATCCTTGCTCTGTGTCTCACACTGACCATCTTCAGACGTGTTTGGGGGTACAAAGGGAGAGGGGTAACTTGTTAGCAGAGGTGTGGCTGATTCTTGCTGTACATTTTTAGAGCAACCTGGTGGAGGAATACTTTGAAGCACACAGTACTTCCAAAGTGCTCACTTCGGATCGAACACTGCAGAAGTTACGGAAGAGAAGATTGAATCAGGTACACTTCAGAGTGAATCGCACAACTCACAGAGCTTTTGATTTATTGGGTAAAGATCTCTCCCATCAAAATTGCCTGATGTTGCTATTTTCACTTTATCTCTGCTGCTGATGTTCTTGGTGGTAATACTGATTTATGCAGGGGTTAGGTAGCGTTTCAAGCATTGTGTCTCCCTTATGCCTTCCTGCTCTGAGCAGGGACAGTGACAGTGGGCTATTGCCCAGTTGTTGGGACCTGAGACAGCAGGGAAAATGCAGGGAGAAAGTTGAATGCTGCAGTTATGAGAACAGGTTAATATTTGATTTGGGGGGAGGAGAAGAGGGAAAAGCAGAGTTGTAGGGACCTACACTAAAAATTATCATCAAACAAATGTTTTGTCAATGAAATGCTATGGGGGTTTATAAGTGGTCTTGATTATGTGTAGAAGAGATGGAGAGAGCCCTTTTCATCTGTGCATTACTGGGTTGAACCCTGTACAGGATTGGGACAGCTTTAAATGTTGTCACCTACATTTTTTTCCATATGCCACTTCTACGGCCAGTTTGAAGTAAGCAATTGTATCTTAGAGAGACTCGTATGCACAGACAGGAACCAGGGAAGCATGTAAAACAGGCAAATTGCTCTTGTGTCTGTGCACCCATCTGGGTTTTAAAAGATGGAATATATGCAAATTGCCTGATGCCTAGTGTTGTCTAGAATTGCTACCCAGAGAAACATCTGGATTTTTAACAAGTTCTTTCATAACAGCTTTAGACCAAAATCAAGGCTTTCAGTATTAAATCTCTGCTGGCACCAAAGAAGGTGAAGGTTTAGCAATTCTGTCTCTCAGTGCTTTATGTTTGTCTGGTATACTGCAGCTGCCTTTTGTGCTCTTTCCAGAGTAGGTTGTCTTCTATTGCAGGGGAGTGAAAAGCAAAGCTATTAAAATTGAATAGAAAGGGAGGCCATTGTAGATCTGATGTCACATGTCATGCTACTGTGCTGTTTAAACACCAACATCCCAGCGCATCTTTAAAGCTGAATTAATCCTTAGATTCTTGATATTTTGAAATAACACTTTCTCTACAGTTATGGTTTTCTTCCTCTGCTGTATTTGTTTTGTATTTTGCTTTTCTATGATTATGTTTATGAGCATTCTGTTACAAACACAAACATGAATCATTGCTAACATGTTGATTGGGGTCCTTGCTCCTGTGAACTTAGTTATGGTGTTGGTATCTTCCTAGTACCATGCTTGATGCTGTTTTAAGTTCTAAGCATGTCTGTTATTTCCATAGTGGCGTTCCCATACTCAGCAGGAGGAGATAAAAATGGTGCAGTAGTGGCACAGATGTCAGTTCTAGTCTGGCTAGTTCTTGTCTGGCTGCCACTTCCCATACTAAGGTCATTTACTCTCTGCTTTGTTTCTCCAGTAGCAAAGCTATTTTTAGAGTCCTCAAAGGGGGTGTACATGGAGAAACATGAGTTGAGTGCACCATTGGTGAAAACCCTTCTAACCTCTAGCTAGAAAACATACATGTACTAGAGGGGCATTTGTAAGGACTCCAGGCATATGTCCTATTTTTCTCAGCTTTGTGTTACTGTCATCTTACCTCTTTCTCAATGCAGCAAACACTGCATGACCTTCTGGAAAAGTCTCCCCTTGCCTATGCTGCTGAAATTGAAGAGCTAAACCAGCAATATGAGTCCCTGTTTTCCAAGTGGATGTTGCAATTACAGTAAGTATCCAGTGAGAACCGCTGAAGAGACCTAGCAAATAGGCATTGCCATAAACTTACCCTCATATCAACAACATCCTGGGGATGAGATAAGGATTTTTTTTTTTGCTTTGATTGCTCTAATTTAAAATCAGGTGACACTATTTTGCACAAAATTTTCTGAAGACCAAATAATATCTGACTAACTTCTTGAACTGAAGTGAATCACAGAATGGTTTGAGTTGGAAGGGACTTTAAAGATCTTCTGGTTCTAACCCCCCTGCCATGTACAGGGACACCTCCCGCTAGACCCGCTTGTTCAAGCCCCATCCAGCCTGGTCTCCCATGCTTTCAGGGATGGGAGATCCACAGCTTCTCTGTTTCAGTGCCTCCCCACCCTCATAGTAAAGTATTTCTTCCTAATGTCTAATTTAAATGTACCCTCTTTTAGTTTAAAACCATTACCCCTTGTACTATTGCTGTTCTCCCTGATGAAGAGTTGTCATGGTTTAACCCGGCCAGCAGCTAAACACCACACAGCCATTCGCTCACCCTCCTCCCTCCCTCTCTGGGATGGGGGAGAGAAACGGGAAAGTGAAGCCTGTGAGTTGAGATAAAGACAGTTTATTAAGACAGGAAAATAATAACAACAATAATAATAATAATAACAACAACAATAATGATGATTATAGTACTACTACTAATAATGTATACAAACAAGTGATGCACAATGCAATTGCTCACCACCCGCTGACTGATGCCCAGCCTAACCCCGAGCAGTCTGGCCCTCCTCCCCAGGCTAGCCACCCCTATATATTGTTTAGCATGATGTCAGATGATATGGAATTCCCCTCGGCTAGTTTGGGTCAGCTGTCCTGGGTCTGTCCCCTCCCAGCTCCTGCTGCTCGTTGGTAGGACAGAGCAAGAAGCTGAGACGTCCTTGGCTTGGTGTAAGCACTGCTCTACAACAATTAAAACATCGGGGTGTTATCAGCACTCTTATCATCCTAAGCCAAAACATAGCATTCTACCAGCTACTAGGAAGAAAATTAACTCTGTCCTAACTGAAATCAGGACAAGAGTCTCTTCTCCATCTTTCTTGTAGGTCCCCTTTACGTACTGGAAGGCCACTATAAGGTGTCCCCAGTGCATTCTTTTCTCTATGCTCTCTCCGTCTTCATAGACGGGAGAGGTGCTCCAGCCCTTTGATCATCTTCATGACCCTCCTGTGGACTCACTGCAACAGGTCCATGTCTTTCTTTTCTGGAGGCCCTAGAGCTGAACACAGCCCTCCAGGTTCAGTCTTATGATAGTAGAGGAGGAGAATCACCTCCCTCAACCTGCTGGCCATGCTTCTTCTGATGCAGATTTCATCATTTTGATGAAATGAAGTTACATTCTACCTCGCTAGTTTGTTCCTCTAAACCAAGATAGAGGGCATTTACAAATAAGGAACATGAAAGATGAGAAATGTGGCATTTCTGAACAGCTGATTATGCTTTCAACAGTATAGTTGGTACTGAGTAGCCCACTGTCAGTTTCTTCAGTATGTGGCTATCCTCAGTGGTGTAGCAGTAAACTGAGTTTCTATAGTACCTAATGGTCTAGGTAAGAAGAAACCTTAATGCTGTTGAAAAGGTTAGCATTAATTTTATCTGGGTTTGCATGTATCTTGGAGGAAAGGAGAAAAGAGTAAGCAAGAAATTAAATGAGGAAGTACAGAGAACTGTGAGACTCTGAAGTGCTTTAGAGAAGACAAGCCACCAACTCTGAAATGAAGCACTGAGGCGGGAGCAGATGCTCATGAGGAGAAAGCCCTTTGCAAGGGAGTGGATTATAAGAGAATTAGTGTTCCACGGGGAGTGACAGAGCATATGAAAAGCCTTGAAAGTTGAAGACTTGCTGGAGGAGGAGTTCTCTGTGACTCAGTGACCTGGAAAAATGCTTAGAGTTGTATGTGGCAGGGTAAAAGGAACAAATCCATACACAATATTGAAATCAGTGAGTTGTTCAACACCTTACCTTTGTCCAGTGCTTTTTGAGCAACCTGACACTTAGTTCTAGTGAATATGATGTTTTTCCTGCTCCTCAAAACCAAGTAAAGATTTGTGAATTCCTACCATGTTCTTTTTATGCTTTTTCTATGTAACAATCAGGATAAGGAAGGGATATGAGAATAAACAGATTTTGCAGTAAAATTGTGCCTGTGGATAATAGTAGAAAATCACCTTGCAAGCTTTTTTTTTTTTTTTCCTTGTAGTGACTGACCCCTAGTAAACATTTAATATAATCATATGGTGAGGGAGTAAATGTGAATGTTTGTTAGTTGTCGTTAGTTTGAAGATGCAGTTCTAGTCTCATACTCTTGGACAGTACCATTTTCTTCCATAGATGTTTTGCTAAATCTGTGGTCCTCTAGTCTGCTAAAACACTCCTTTAACTAGGGTGAACATGCTGCATTTTGGATATCTTGCAGATAACCTTATGTGTCAACTGTGAGCTGAAGGTAAGCCTGGAGTTGTCGAATTCCTTAAAAATATGAGAATTATAGAGGCAAGATTGCAATCATTCATTTTGCTTAATGACAATGTGAATGTATAAACCTAAAAATGGACTTTTACTTTTTTTTTTTTTGATTCAGTCTATTTACTCACTTCCCTGCAGCTTGGGTTTCAACATTGTGCTTTATGGACTGGGCTCAAAGCATGATTTGTTAGAGAAGTTTCGCATCTCTATGCTCCAGGACACCGTTCACCTTGTAGTTAACGGATACTTCCCTAGCATCACTGTGAGATCTGTAAGTGTGAGAAAAAGCTCGTATGTTTAACTAATCATCCTGCATTACAGACACCTCTAAAATCTTTCAATGTAAAACATCAAGGAGAGCTGCTTGCAATAGACTTTATAGCAATAGACTCTTGAATGAAGAGCAGTTCCTCTTTTAAGATTTTAAAGAAATGAGCCCATGCATTTTTGAAGGAATTGCTGTGATTCTCATCAGTAATATATTAATCTGTCTGAAATGTTATTTTATGTCACTGTTTTGAAAAAAGAGTAGCAATTTTTGGCTTACATTGACTGGAGAATTTTACGGTAAAAATCAGAGTATCTCTATCATGACAGTAAAGGGCTAATTTTCAGATATTCTGCACCGGGTTCTTCAGTGCCAGAGCCCTTCAGAAGGGGCAGTGGTGACTCTGCTATTTTCTGTTTCAGATTCTCAATTCCATCACAGAGGAGGTACTGGACCATATAGGGACCTTTCGCAGCCCCCTTGACCAACTTGAATTCATCATTAAAAGGTTTAAAGAAGGTAAAATGACTGATTTTTGTACATAAAAACAGTAGAGTTTGCTTACTGTTAGGGGTGCCTTTCCATGCTCACAGTTTTCATATATGCTATTACAGTTCTAGTCTACTGTAGCTAGTGTTTTCTAGTCTTGAAGTTTATGCTACTTCTGAAAACGTGCACCAGAATCATGTGCACATGATCCCAATCTCTTATCTTTCTCAGTGTTTAACACACTAAGTTCTGTGGAAAAAGAAGGAGGAGGACGTGAGCATTCTGGCAAGTCAGAGGCTACTCAGCCCTTCAACAAGCTGAAATGCTTGTGTTTCTTGCATTTAGTATGATGCCTTTGCGCTTTACTCATATGGTGTTTCTGTAGCCACGCGTTTCCTGGTGGAAGACAGGATGGGTAAATTCCAGTTATATGCGGGAACATGGTTCTGAGTGGCTGCTTGAGGACCTGATACAAACCTTGCTGAGATGAACAGAACAAAGAGTTGGAATGACAGCTGCTGATGGATACCAAGTCCCATGAGCCCTTTGGAAAATAATCCCTGGGGGGTGTGTCTTTCCATAAATTTCATTATAGGCTGGATTAACGCTTAAATGTACATGGTTTAGTGCATTTGTCATGTAAGCTTAATATATGCATGTATGGATGTTAAGATGAAATAAAGGACAGCAGCGTCAAACAAGCAGGTTAAAATTGTTTCAAAAAGCCAAGTTAAATGGGTACTGCCACACTGAGTGCTTGATAATTCTTTGTTTTTAGGTTGTATTGCTTATGTCTACATGGAAAATTGCCATGTAATCTTAATTGTACAGGGATTTGGTGGTGTTTAAATGTTTTCTCCATCCCTATCTTAGTGTTTTTGGTGGGACTGAGCGAAAAAGACTGATTAATGGCAGTACCCTTTTGACGCTACATAAATCGGTTTCATGTAGTACACTATAGCTGATCTGACAGGGAGTCTGAGGAACTTCTGGTTTCCAGTGACAGCCAAGTATGTATTCATTTGCACAAAAACTAGCTACTCTTCCATAATTATTTCTGGACTCAGGAAACAGTTGTTCCTTAGGGATGACTACAGCAGCAACAAGCTAAGTTGGGAATCTACTGTTTGTATTATCCAAGCTCAGTCTTTGTAACTTTCTTTGAGGGCTCAGTGGGAAAGAATTCTAATGAATTCAGTAGGCTTTGTATCCAATCCTGAATAGAAGATGTGTTTTCATTGTTTGAGGAAGGGCTTAAGGATCCTAGTCATACAACTTAAAAGCAGCTGAACAAACTGTGCTTAGACTTCCCTCCTAACGCGTGTTTGAACAACCCTGAATCACTGAAAACTGAAAAAAAAAAAAAAAAAATGAATCACTGAAAACCATAGGTGACTCCTGGAAGGGCATTGAGCAAGTAGAAAGTTTTTTAAGATTAAAAACTTTAGATATAGGAAGAATAGTAGCTGTGATGAGAACTGCAATACAGTGAATTGAGAGAAAGCCTCTCAGCTGCTCAGAAACACCAAGTGTGGGACAGCGATCAATGTAAGCTGTACAAGGGAAGTTATTTGATAATGGAGTGGTGAATGTGAAGTGTGGTGGAACATGTTTGTCCTAGGCTGCACTGGGAATGGGAAACCACTTTGTGTGCAGTTTCTTTGATTGGTTCTCTGCTTTTTTTTTTTTTTTTTTTTTTTTTTTTTTTTTTTTTGTGACCTTACAGATTCATCTTTGGAGCTCTATGTCCTTATTCATAACCTGGACAGCCAGATGTTGAGAGGAGAAAGAAGCCAGCAGATCCTTGCACAGCTGTCCTCTCTGCCTAGTGTTTACCTCATTGCCTCTATTGATCACATCAATGCTCCTCTCAGTGAGTCCCCTTGGGCCTGATGTAGCAAAAAGAGAAGAATCTGCATTCTACTTAGGGGCTGCTGAGTGTGTTTCATATGCTCATGTATTACTCTTGATGTGCAAAATTGACCTGGTGATGTATGTATGATTGTAGCAGCTAGAAGCCCTGATTGGGACTGTGGCCTTGTTGAAGCAAAGCTGTATAAAAAAAAAAAACTACCAGTCTATATATGTATGTGTATAAGAAAAAGACTCCAGGCTTCTGGCACCCTTTGACTTAGGGACTTACTGAAATGGAGATTGACTATTATGGCTGTCACTGCATCTAAACAATTTTATCAGCCAGAAATTCTTTGCACAATGCTGATTCTGGAATGATTTACAGCATATCCATGAAGCTGGTATAAAAAGGGAATGTATGCAAATGTTCTGTTGCAGAGAATTGTCTTGCCTGAACTGTGACTATCTGGGTGCATGTACTACAAATTTCATAAGCATGCATTATTTTCTCAAATATTGTAGTAGATCTCAGTATGTTTTAATATTGCTTATTTAATGCCTGAGAAATGCTAAACCTACTAATTCTGTCTGCTTTTTCTTTCCTCTCTGTCTAGTGTGGGATCAAGCAAAGCAAAGCCTTTACAATTGGCTTTGGTATGAGACAACCACGTTTAGTCCTTACATGGAAGAAACGTCTTATGAAAATTCACTGTTAGTACAGCAATCGGGATCTTTGGCTTTGAGTTCCCTAATGCATGTCCTGCGCAGTCTCACACTGAATGCCAGGTAAGGCACTGTTACACTTCACAACAGCACCTACTGAGGATCCAGGTCTGTAGTAGGTTACTCTGGTTTTCTGTGTAACTGTTACATACATGTATACACCTAGCAGAGGCAACCCGGTTTTCTGACAGCGCATTTCAAGATTAAAATGATGGGACCTGGTTTCCATGTGATCGTTTACTTTAAATGAACAGTTTGGATAGCAAGCTTTATCCAGTGACTAGATGCATGCACCAAGTCCTGGTCATGAGGGAAATAAAATATTTGCTTTTTTTTTTTTTTTTTTTTCCTGTTTTCTTCCCCATCTCCTTTCATTTAGGGGGATATTCAGACTGCTTGCCCAGTACCAGCTGGAGAACAAGGACAACCCATCTTACCCAGGTACATATGGACCATTTCCTTCATTTGTTTGAGTGGAGTGGTGGGTTGCAAGCTCAGTCACAGTGGCACTGGCTTTGGATATGCAGGTTACATTATCAGCAACAGAAGAGCTGTAACTGTTGGTTCTGTGAGTCTTAGTGGCATAGACTATCTTTCTAGTGGTGCTGAATCTTACTCTAAGAGAAAATCAATAGAGTGGCTGGATCCTAAGGATCTCCTTTTACTGTTGTCTACTTTCAAGTTTAGACATTTGAGACAATTCAGGGAAGACTGGAGTTAAAAAAAAAAAAATCAAGGAAAAAAATGAATTTGCACAATAATAACACCTATTAAACTAGGGGAAAAGAGGATATTCGGTTCCTATGCTGCTCCTGGATGGCCTCTAATGTGTACCTGCTTTCTAGGATATATGTGGAATATGCTGTCACTGTCTCTAACAGATGCTGCAGAGGATATGAGCAGTATGTTAATTGTTCAGAAAGACAGAAGTAAGATAGTAGGGTTGGAAACTGAAACGGTGCACTATGCTGAAAAGTGCATTTAAGGTACTGTTAAAATTCTGTTAGGCAGGACAGGGTGACTGGAATGTGTAAATCAAATTTTTCTGTTGATTACTGAAATATTAGCTTTGTTGTGTACTTAAAGTGATGATGGTGCTGTAGCCATTGTGGTGTAAGCCAAAGCAATGTTTGTAGGTGGAGATAACATGTATCGTTAGACCTGGAAACATGGGACAAACTTACCACTTCAGTTTCTCATTCTTGCCCTTTTCTATCTCCAGGCCTCTCTTTCCAAGACTTCTACCAGCAGTGTCGGGAGGCTTTCCTTGTAAACAGTGACCTGACACTCAGGGCCCAGTTGACAGAATTCAGGGACCACAAGCTCATCCGGACCAAACGGGTGAGCTGGGGGAAGAACATAATTCTGGGAATTCAGCTATCTTAAACAAAACACTGCTTGCTTCCTTGGAAGTATTCCTAAGACACAAGTCTGCAGGTCACAGTGAGGCTGTATTGTTTGAAGTACCTGGGGACTAGCAAAGGCTAAAATTGTGTAATTGCAGCTCTTTCCATGTCTCCATTCTGTGAACACCCTTCATGTAGATAGGGGGCTGTAAAAATGTGTTGTGCTTTGGTTACTCTGCAACCTACAGGTCTTTGTGGAACTCAACTTCCTGAAGACTTTGAGAAGTGATGGATTCTGGAGGCTGCCAGTTTGCTTCACAGTTACCTATATTTGCATGTTTGAAGAGTAGAGGCTAGCCCTAGTAATGAGGCAGTATTGCAGTGCTAGATGTGGGAGCAAATGTTGAGGAGCTATGTAGTGACAGAACAGCACAGCCCACCAGAAGCTTTGAGTTTTCTCGATGTTTGTACATTTCCAGTGTTGCTCTAGGGAAATATTCCTGGTTTTAGAAATGTAGTTGTGAATGCTGGCCAGCTCTCACCCCAGCTGCAAGTACATGTCAGCATAGCAGTGCTATCTAGTGTCTTACATTGCACTGTGCACTGGTGCTAACAGAATGTGTGTTGCATGTCTGTTCTCAGGGAGCTGATGGTGTGGAGTACTTATTAATTCCTGTAGATGACAGTACCTTGACCGACTTCTTAGAGAAAGAGGATGAAGATGTATAACGTCTGTCTGTTCCCAAAACATCTACGGCAATTGCTCTCAAGGGCTGCTGGAGAGGGGCCTATACTCAGATCTCTTTCCAACCCCAAAACTGCTGGACTACTTACTGAAATGTAATAATTGTAATGAACAGAGTGCTTCTTGTTCAGCTACTTCAGGTAGTTTGGAATGATGACTTCTGTAAGCAAGGTATTTCTTGCTCTGAAGTTAGATTTGTCTGCTTTGTCTCTTAGCTCAGATGATACCTTTGTGTCTGTGCAGGCAACCATACAGTTAGGAAAACTAACTCTGTGCCTTCTGCTCATTACCTCACTAGACATGAGGGTTTGGTTGGAGGAGTTCACATGGGAAGTGCAAACCACCAGATGGTCAGAGCTTCAGTTTGTATTTGTGATGCAATTTTTCTCAACTGAGTGCTTTCTGGTACTCCTTTACCAATTAGACAAGACTGGCTTCCAGTGTATAAAGAAGTAAAGATTTATAATGCTAAGAGACCTGCCTTGACTGCACAAGGAAGAGAATATGAGCAGGACAGGGTTACTGTGGGTAACTTATTAAATTCTGGCAATAGAACTGAAGGACTTTCCCAAGCTAGAATTCTTTTATAAGTGGATTTAGGTGATCAAAACTGCGATGGACTCAAGCCGTTGCCTCTTGGTGAGGTTGAGAAAATCCAGCTTCTTTCATCTGCTTTCCAACTTGTAATCCAGGAATGTGAAGAGGCTGTGAAGCTGGTTTATTTTTAAAAAGCTTGATTGTATATATGTATTTTTTACATCAGGAGTGTCCATTGATCCTGGAGGAGGCCTTAAATGCCACTTACAAGCTCTCCATTTTAGTAGCCCTTAGAGGTTGGGAGAATGCTGAAGTTTTGCAGCTTTTCTTCATTGTATTTCTCAGGTATGTGGGAGTAAGCCCTATAGTTTCTTCAACTGTAGTCTGCCAGCCAGACTTCAGGGACTCATTATGTCTAATACTTGGTAGCTGTGTTACAGCTCAATGTTGTAATAGTACATATCAACCAAATAAAGTACTTTATTAATTTTCATTAGCTTGTCTCGTCTTCCACAAATGTTTTTATGTTATAGGAAGATAGAGATTTTTCTGGCAGTTATGCGAAAGCCTGGTTTTCATTATCACGTCAAATATCTGTGCAGATCCTCATGCAGCATGCAGAAGACCTCAAACTAATTAGCAAAAGTATTTTATGGTCTTTTAAGGTATCAAAATTACAACAGTTTGCCTGCTTTTTAATGCCAGTATATAGCATTAGAAAAGAACCAAAGCATCACATGGAATAATACTGTTACCTGTGTTCCAGGTGTTACCTGGTATACCCCTCACTGACAGAAGCCACAGGACAGAGGTTACATTCTGAGTTGGTTTGTATAGGAAAAACACAGGATATCTACTATCCTACTGTCAATTAGATTCTTCAGTGTAGGAACTATTTAACTTTGCTGGAGAGTCTGATGGGGGAAAACTGGTACATGCTAGCAGTACTCCCAACATTCCTTCAACAGAACATTTTCCAACTAACATCCTCTTTTGGTATTATGTGCACCTGTGTTTTTAAGGCTGCAATTCCAAACTTAGCAAAACACATCAGATCCTGCCTGCGCTGCTTAGGCTACATCAGAACCACTAAAACTGCGATCAAGGCATTGTGTCTTACCCAAGCTCTGTAAGTTAGCTTCAGAGTTCATGAACAAGTTGCTCTGATTATTAGTTAACGGTTTGGTGGAGTATCATGCAAGTGATGCCCATACAAGTCAAAAACAAGTGCAGGAATACCACCACATATCTTATAAGAGGTTACCTTTGAATCAATTCTTGGCTGATACTGTGATTCTAGCATGAAAGCTAAAGAAAATTACTGTGAATTAATTCCCGTGTTTTTCTTGTTCAAGTATTTCAGCTGATTTTCAGATTGTCTGGATGACTATTCCACCTATGCATTGATTTTCTCCTCTGCATTCAGTGCATATACTAAGGATACTGGCTCTTCGGTATAGATCTGGTGGCATTTTTGTCTTCTGCAGCAATTCTGGACTATTGTATTTGGAGGGATCAGTTGTACAGTTCCCTGCTTTATTTGGGGAAGAAGGAATTTCTTTCCACTTCGACTCTCAGCTTACTCAAAGGTCTTCATGGTATTGATAAAAATGACTGCTTTTTTTTATATACCTTAGAAGACTGAACAAGTAACATATTCTTTAGGTGAAGTAGGCTGGCTATTTCATGTTTTGAAGTTGTTTCATTGAGCAAGAACACAAAATAAGATCTAACAGAGGGGGCTTAAAATGCTTTAATGGTGCTGTTACGTTGTATTAAAATACATAATGTGGCAGAAAGCCTCTGATCACAACATCACATCAGTGTTCTGACGCCACTGTCTAGGACCACTGGGAAAGTCTGAATAACAGAGCAGCTTCTTGACATTTCTCTTGGGCGCTTCTAGTAGTGCTCTACTAAGGAAGAGCATAGTCCTCAGTTACCTTCTTAGCTGAAAGAGGGAGATGTCTAAGTTACGGGGAAATATTTCCCAGATTTCTTCCATGATTTTAGTCTTCATGTGGTCTTCAAAGCCCTATGGTTGTACAGGACTCCAATGCATAGAGTTGCTGTGTACAGCACAGTAAAGACGTTGCCAAATAAGCCAATTTTATTTTTTCAACTTAAAAAGATATAGTTTGTAAAGAGATCTTTACAAACTTGGGATGGCAGTATTTTCAGTTTAAATATTCTGCTAGTATGCACATAATCCAGAGTTGGTAAGATACTCAAATGGTAGATTTTTCTTTTTAAAAAATACAAATTCCCCAGACGTTATTGATGGTGGAAATACTACTTGTTCACTTTTAGTAATCCTGTAATTAAGAGCCATATGTATAGAAGCTGTTTTTATAAAAAAGTAACAGGTACATTAAATTAATTACAACATTAATAAGGGAGTTAATAGCTTATTAAAAAACTTCTAAAGTTTTTTTTTAATTGAGGGTTCCTCTGTTAAAGAGCTTTAAAGCTGCATTAATGGTAGATTTTGCAATTGAATGCTAGTACCAAATACCTGAATTCTGCTCTGTCTGCATATGAGCTGTCTTAAAACTGTTAATGCAAACCAGTGATCCATACCCTTTCATTAACTATTATCAAGAGTTTTACTAGCTAAAATGCCAGTGACTTGTACTGACATAACCACAGTAGGATGAAACTGCTCTGTAAGCTTGAAAAGTCAAGTTTTCATATTCTACCCAAACCAACCCTTGAATGGTGTGGTTATCAAATGTATTTAATAAGAGTATGTAGTAACAGTGACTTTATTCAAGTGCAACCCACTAACTGAGTAAATCATATTTGAGTAGCTGGAAACAAGCATTCATTAGGTATCTGACGTAACAATATATATCTCAGACTTTGGGGGAACATAAAATACAATCCTATACTGAATCAATTCAGAGCATCTTCATTAAGCTTACATTTGGATAGGTCTGTGCAAGATAGTATGAAATTCTTGATTGTGTTCTCTCACCCCTTTTTTTGTTCTTTTCCTTTTATGCCACCTGGAGGGGATCTCTGTCCTTCTCAGACACAATGATGTTGATTTTGTTCTGTAGGTGAATAGTTAGCACGTCACCCAGCTCTGACAAAAAGCCTCTCTCAGTGTTACTGTGCTCACACAGAATAACACTTATTCCGTTGGCAACTGCATCCAGAATATCATGGTGGGACATCTCTCCTGCCATTTTGAGAAAGAAATGCCATGGTAGATTACACACTGTTTAGGAAGCCGTTTCTTTGCAATGTATGCAGAATCTTAATTAGAAACTGGGAAGATGCAACAGGGGAAGTAGCCCATAAGGAGAGATGCAATGCCATCTGCTCAGTGTAAAAACATGACACACTCCTACTCTAGCATCCCCTGAAGAACTTTCAGCTGGTGTCCCCAGTGTACAATTGAGCAAAACCACAGAAATTCCATGCTAATTTTGAATAATAGTAGAAGATTTTGCCACTTAGGGCAGGAAATAAGTGTGCAGAGTGGTTTGGAAGTGGACTGTCTAGATGTCATACATCCACTCAACAGTGTTGCTATTGATGGAGGATAGCAACTGAGGAAGGCTTGTCAAGGCAGCCCTTGCATTGTGGAGCAAGCTGTAGGAACTACCTGTCACGCTATCAGAAAAAAGATAATGGACTAAGTATCCCTTTGGTCAGATATGCTATTATGGTCATTAAGTGGAAGATTCTGTAGTCTGTTACATTCTATCTTCCTTCAGAGAATTCTGTAGGGAACTGAGGAAATATGTTGTATCTTGCCAAAGGAAAAAAACACTGAAGGTTGCGATACACTTTTCTATCAAACACTGATTTTGAAATCATGCGTGGTTAATGGTTACTTGAAATGACCATCAGTGTGCCATACAGCCATCTGATCTATGTTACCTCTACTTCAGCGTTACTCTGTCATTCCGGTAACTGATCATTTCTCAGTTGTAACAGGCAATTTTTTTCTGGCCAAACCTTTCAACAGTCAACTCTTTCTTCTTTTTTTGTAGTGCCTATTTTTATAAAGATAATGAAACAACATAATCTCTTACCTGTGAGGTAGAGGTCAGCTTCCGTTCCCTTCAGGACACTGCTCCCAGAACCAGCACAGAGAGCAGCTTTCTTCACTGGCGAATCTGCAGGATACAAGGTGCCACAATTAAACTTCTTTCTCTCTGTTCAGCCTTTGCATCAGTATTGCTATTAACTGTTTCACAATAACTACTACCTTGATTTTAGGGCCAATGTAAATTTGTTGGAGGAAGAGATGTGTTTGTCAGTTTGAAAGAGTCATAGGCCCATAGCATCTCTGATAGTAAGCAAAATCCTCTATGTACCAAGAAGATGCATAGAAATTTTTCTACAAGGGATTGTGAGAGCGGAAAACTCCAGCATAAAGACTTGTTGCTGGCTACTGCAGCTTAGCTCTTTCTAGTTAAGTGTTGTTGGTTGGGTTTCTGAACTCTCTAATTCTCTGCTACTTTTTCCAGGACTCTACAGTTCCACTGTGTTTGTTTTCCAAACTAATGATGCCACTAAGGCAGCATCTTCTCTCTGAGTTATAACTGGTTCCTAATTCTTAGCTTTCAGAAGGCCAATCTCATTGCAAACTGAGAGCTCCTCCACATCATCAAAAAATTTGCCTGTTTGCAATGACTGCTGATTCCAAGCTATTACATATCGCAGAATCACAGAATCATCTAGGTTAGAAGAGACCTTCAAGATCACCTAGTCTGACCTAACACTAACAAGTCCTCCACTAAACAATATCACTAAGATTAGTCAAGTGATGTAATCAGGTTAAAAAAAAAAAAAAAAAAAAAAAAGTTCTCAGATGTATAAACTCCTATTCACATCTAAATGGAATCACAGATATGTGGTAGTGACAAGGAATTTAATTGTGCATATCTAGTATGTTCAGTACAAGAGGTGGGGAGGGCAAAGAATTTTCAAATTCTATTAAGGTTTTACAGTATGTTGCCATGCAATTACTGTTGATGTGACTGGAATCAAACACTACAATCCCACACCACAATGACGGGTTTCAAAATAGGTTTGTTTTGGTTTTAGTGCAATTGATAGTATAGGAAGCTTGTAACAAGACTTTTGTCTCATACAATGCAAAGAGTTTTCAACAAATTTGCTCTCACAAATTCTATTAGCTATGCTTCTTGGATAGGTAACTGGGATAAGAGGATACATGTTCCATTTAGTAGTGACCACCCTTTGAGCTAGGATAGTTTGCCTTCTCTGTCACCACTTCTTCTTCATCGAAGCATGGATGGTTATATGTTCAGAAGGATACCAGAAAGCACTTACTATTTTAAGGTGCTTTTAAATTTAACATTCAGTCACAAAAGGGATCATACAGTGAGGTACTACACACTTGCATCTGATATCTTGGAGAGAGAAATATTAGTCATTATAGAAATTATGAAAAAGTATGTCTCGTACTCAACTTGTGGTATCCCTCCTTCACACGGACAAGCAGCATAATACAGAATCGCCAGTCAGAAATAAATATGATGCTCTTGTTCCATGATTGTATCACAGAAAATCTAAAACACTGACTCTTGCCTTTAACAGTGCTTCATACTACTTGAAAATAAACCTATCCAAGGCAGAAATATTTTACACTCCCTCACATACACTCACAGTACTTGTATTCCTGCATTACTAGTTCAAAGGGGCAGTCCTACTGGCAGGTTTGTTTACCTAGTGTCTTGCCTGTTCCCAGGGCTAGGCGGACATGGGGTAATTTTAGGTGACTTTTGATACGCTCGATAATGTCTGACAAGGAGGCTGGTTTACTCAGTGTGCATAGACGTCCCATTCCAGTATGTGGAAGAAGAGGCTGAGGGGAAAAGAAATTCAAATTACTGCGAGAAAGCTGACTCCAGAAGTTTACACTGTTTTCCCTAATGTACAAAAATGAGTATATTGGGTGTTAAGGATGAATACCTCTGTACTTTATGAACAAACATGTATGTGATGTTCTTAAATGTAACATAATAACTAGACTAGCTCTCGGAACTGATTTTAGAATTAGTTCAGACCACGCAGCTATTTTCGTTGTTTGTGAAAGTGTCCATGGCTTCAAATCCCTAGAGGCTAGTATTTCAGAGCACTGACAGGTAGCACAGGAAACCTGTAATGCCAGTGAATGCTGGACTTAAGTTTTTAGGATGGTCAGCTCACACAAATAGTACATTCACTGGAAGTAATATGTGATTTTCATACCTTTTGTAGTATGAGAATCTGCAGTCTTGTGATCAAGAAGGCTTCTTCTGGGACAATAATGCCACCACCTTAGCAGCGCTTTCTGAGAGCAGTTCAGACTGACTCGTGTTTGCTCCTTACCTTCAACCCTGAAGAAAGATGTGCTTGGTGTTTACTAAGAGACTAGATAAAATTTCAGCATCATATTAGTAGAAAATAAAGCTGTTCTATCACAGAGGATATTCTATCAGAGAGAAAGGGAAAAAATAGACACCAGACATGGTAATAGTCTAGTGTACTCTACTTTCTTGGAGTAAACAGATACAGGAATTTAACTCTAGCTGTCCTCAATTAAACTTCTTGTAAACACTCTTATTTAACCACTTCTAATTCATGTGATGCTACATGCAATTAGTTATCACGTAATATAACATGGATTGATCAGAAGGGGATGATTATCCTGTAAGTTTCTCAATCTATTGCTGAAAAAATAGCAGCAATACACAGAGGAATGAAGTGGTTACAACAGTAAAATACAGTTCAAGCAACAGAAAAAACGCAACATTAGAGAGTGAAGCAGATACCTGACAGGGAAAGTAGTGAGACAGAAGATCTCCTGGATGTCTTTGGTTTTGGAGAGCACTGTCTCTAGATGTTCAGCGGTGTCTGCACAGAATTCTATTCGGTGAGTGCCTTCAGTTGGATAGCTTGGAGAGGTTGATGGGTGCAGTGGGACGGAATTACAGGCACCTGAGAAAACAGCGCCAGACTGCAGCTTTAGAGAGTTGGATGATGTAGCAGATACTGAGTTAGCATATATCCAAAAGAGATGCAACTTTTAGAAAATTTTGCACTTGAATCCATTTTCCCTGACCAAAAATTAGGACTCTTTTCCTGTTGTCTCCATTAAGCACAGTCTATTTTAAGTGCAAAGAAGTTGATGGATATATATTATTTTTCATTTTAATGCTGTTCAAATTCTATCCTAAGAATTTTACAAAACAAAAAAAATAGTTTCTGGTTTGTAAAGCAGGCTGGATAAGACACAGTTATTTTCATGTATTAGCCACAACATAAAATAAAAATCTAAAAATTTCTGATACTTCTAAGGCCTGTAGAAACAATGATATCTTGTACTTTAGAAATTAAAGGCAATGATTGAAAGTCAGCTGTCTACACTCTTCAACCAAGATAGACAATAAATATGCTGCACCAGTTCTGGCTATATCCAATAGCAAAATCACGCATCTGGAAATTTCATCCAGTGTTTGTATCTCGTATTCCTCACCAAGATGAATCTCCCTAAGAGATGGTATGGGTACTTTGAAATACTATAATAACAATGTTTAAAAGTACTCAAATCATATTTGCAAGAACCAGAGGAAAGGAGAATGAGAAGATCCCTACATGGAATAATTTGATGAACATGATGAATACTGATGAGTAATTTGAACCAATATTTTGTTCTTAACAGAATCTCACCAAGTCCCTTTGTTAGCCAGTTATTGATGCCATGAGGTATGGCATCATATGCTGTGTGTGGGGAGTAAATCCCAATTCTGTGCTCCAGAGCTCGGACCACCAGCCGTTCCTTCCAGGTCTTCCACGTTACTCGCTTGAGCGGTGTGAAGATAGGGGGGTGGTAAGAAAGAATAAGGTCTGCTTTCTTCTGCACTGCCTCCTCCATTACTTCCTCGGTGAGGTCGTTAGTGAGGAACAGGGTCTTCACAGTGTGCGGCGGGCTTGGTTCCACGAGCAACCCCACATTGTCCCAGCTTTCAGCCAGGGAGAGAGAAGCAAAGTTGTTCAGAGCAGAAACGAGTTCCCCGAGATTCATAAGGGAGCGCGAAGGCAAGCGGCCCGCAACACGGATGCAAGACAGAGGTCGGCTCACCAGCTGCAACATGCGGGTACCTGCAGAGGGGGGAGATAGCGGGGGTAAGCGCGGGCACTTACCAGGCCGCGGGGGCAGAGCCTTCGGGCTCGGGGCGCCGTCCCGCTGCCTCACGGAGGCGCAGGCAGCCTCGTCCCGCGCAGCTCCGCCACTCACCTCACGCCACAGCAGCTTGGGGCCGAGTCTACGCTGGGCCCTGCCCCTTCCGCCGCGCAGCCGGGGCAGGGATCAGCCTCTGCGCAGCGACGGTGTGAGGTGCGGGGCGGGAGGGGCCCGGGAGGCTGAGGCGAGGGGTGGTGGGGGATCTGTGGAAGCACCCTAAGTCCGCGGGATCGGAGCGCGGCCGTGTGGGGTGTGGGTCAGGCGGGAGCCCAGGGTAGGGCCCTGAGGTGCTTCATCGGGCCCTGTGGGGGTCTCGGTCCCACTGCTCCGCAGCCGCTGGCCGTCCCCAGCGGCCATGGCGGCTGGCCCGGGCTCGCTGCGGGCGCCATGGTTACCTGAGACGGCCTGCCAAGGCAGGGAACTGGCCTCTTATTTGCGTGTGGGGGGGAGGTATGAAGGTAGAGGTTGGTATGTAAAAGTCTGATTTTCACACACTTAATCCTTTATTCTTGTAATTCTGAATGGTTTATGTGGAAGTCGTTATTAAGTTAAAAAAAACTTGTATCCTGCACTTGGATGCAGGTGCCTGTCTTCTGGAGGCACTGACGACTGGTGGTGGCTTTGAGATCATACTTCTATGTAGACACTGGTATGTGTTTTTTCTCTGTGAATTGCTGTTATTTATAAAACTGTAACCTTTAAAAAAGGTGTAAGTATTTAGTATAAACTCTTCTGAAGAAATGCTTTTTTTTTTTTTTTTTTTTTTTTTTTTTTTTTTTTTTTTTTGGCTCCCCCCCACACACACTTTCTCTAAGCTATTTTGTAGTTTCTGGTTCTTTATGTGCTGGGCAGTTGCATAATACAAGTAAGACATTTATTCACAGAGTCACTTGAATATTACTTCAAAACTATGGTGAAAAAGCTCATAACCACACAAATGTTTCATAATCGGAAAGAACTGGGAAATGCTGGGGGAAAAATGAACAGAACAAATTTCATGTTTTCTTTGCAGGCAATTGCCACATACAAAATTACCTCAGCTTTTTGATGAGCAGACATGGTAAGAACAATAGCACATTGTATGTGTATTCATGTTTTCTGAAATGTTTGCTTCTTGGAAAGTGAATAGCAGCTCTGCACCTCAAAGGATTATGTATTTGTACTCTGATGCTGTGGAGAATCTCTAATGAAATTAGAGATCTTAGTTTTCCATCTAAGACTTCTACAAGATACAGTGAAAAGGGAAATGGGTTAATTTACAAATTTATCAGTCTAAAATATAATTAGACTTCTTCTCTAAGTTAGTAAATATTAATCCTAGTTTGGCTAATGCTTCATAATCCAGTTTGTTTCTTTTACCACAGAGGCATTGTGAAGTTGCAAGCTCATAGTCCTGCTTGAGTACATGTAACATTCTATACTTGCAAGCTTTTGAAAGCTTAACAAATCAGAAACTAGAGATAGGACTATTTGTCTTAAACTATATATATACACCTTTGTAATGTCTCCAAAGATACTGCAGACAACTATTTTCTCTACTTTGCTTTTATACTTCTGGAACAGTAGGCCAGTATCATCATGATGCTGATTTTTATTAGTTTTTCTGTACAGTTATTCCTAGCATAAAAAAAATAACAGTAATTGTTTTCACGTAGCTTAGCACTTTTTGTGGAAGCACTATGATATATATTGGGCCTATAGAGAGATACATTTGCCTTGGCAGCTGGGTAACTGTCACTTTAAATTTTATGAAGCCTACATATAAATTATTAAGAAAAGTGTGTGATTTTGTACAGTTATTTGTTTGTGAGGGTAGACTATGTATGGTGCCATTTAGAACTATCGCTCAAAAGGCTGTAATCAGGTAGTGCCCATCACATGTTCCTCTGCTTGTAAACTAGTGAGGTATGTGTACCACAGTGTGGCCTCCCAAGTAGATGTTACCTCGATTCTTCAAATTGGCAGTGAAGTGACTGTGTAGGTCCAGTTCAGAGATGAATAACGTGTTTCTGGATTGCAACAGCATGAATCCGAGGTTCTGCATTTCCATGGCAAGCTTGATTTGTCCTGAAATTAAATGAAACCGGCATTCTCTGGTGATGGCAAAAGGTTTGTGACAGTAGCCTTGCCTATGGCCAAATATTGGAACAATGGTTATATGCAGTGGGAATTTGCTTATGCTCTCGATAGGACTGGAAAATGAAACTGAGTCTATTAGCTGTTAGCATTTCATTTCTGATTTAATTATTTTTGTGACTCTTGCTCAGGCTGTCACGCTGCATACTGATGTAGGAGATATTAAAATTGAATTGTTTTGTGAGCGAACACCGAAGACTTGTGAAGTAAGTCAAATAACAGGAATGAGACTGTCTAGTGTTGAAGCAAAGCATTAGAAATGGTGAAGACCACAGAGGAGGTGAAATGACTGTCCTAATTTATCTTTTAACATAATGGAATATTAGCATTTTTAAGCTGGTGTGGAACTTGTGCAGCGTATACTTGGGTGTTGTGTAATAGTGCCTAAAGCTTTGCTGCCTCTTTCTCACCAGATAGGTTTGGCTAAGGGTTGCTTCTCTCCAAGTTTTGATGTATCCCAAAATGTCCTTTGCCCTTTAGGTGAAACATGGGTTATGGCCTGGGATTCCCATATTTGCCTTGGTTTGCCTGCACTCAGTCAGATTTGACTTTTCTTAAAAGTAAGAATCACTGGCTTAAATTGAAATCAGTTACTTTTGTCGGGGGGGGGGGAGGAAAGAAGAGGATTGAACCTATTGATTACAAAATTACAACACATTTGCAAAATAAAAATGTTGAATGAAAATGATATTTATGAACACGTTTCAGTCCTCATGCTTGTTCCTCAAGGCAGATGGCCTTGTGCTGTAAAGCTTTATTTAAAATCCTTTGTGTCTGTGACAGTGTCAAAGGAGCAACTTCAGCATAATTTGAGGATGACTGTTCTGTGGCAATACTCTGTGGGATTCACCTAATGATTATTCAACCCATCATAACCTTCTTCTATAGGAGACAAAGGAAATAGGAGCTCTAAACACAAACTGCAGTCTATTGAAAATAGATATTGTAAAATACTTTTCTTGTGTTTTTACAGCTGTTTCTCTTTTGGCAATAGATGCCACACAGGACTTTTTAATCCTTAGATACATGTAGTTTTAGCAGTCAGTATGTCAGAGTAACTTGTAAATTCATTTTTTTCCTTCATGTTGTAATTCTGTAGTTCTAATGTTTCTTTAAGCCAAGTTAAGTACTATATTAGTTTGAGGCTTTGAAATTTGATACCTCAGAGTCTTCCTGATCTCAGGTGAAAAACTTGCTTCTTTCATTCCCAACAGTCCATCTTTGAACTGAAGTGAAATTGTCTTTCTCTAAAGGCATTTTCCATGCAAACTAATGGCCAGTACTTATCAGTAAGGATAAAGGTATCCAAATTGTGTTTCATAAACTATATAAGGTGTAGAGATCCTTTCAAAGAAATGCATGTTCCTTCACCAAATGAAAGAAAATATTTATGAATCCCTCATCAGATCTGTCTCCTGGATCATGCTATCTGTGAACAGTTTCACCGTTGCCTTTTTTACTTCCATATAGCCTGCAGATAATTTTTATTGCAGTTGGTACTGTTTATAACGATGGCATGCTCTTCAGAGGGAAGGAAGATGCCTGAGTGTTATTTATATTTTTTTAACAGTCAACAGTAGTCTGGGACAGTGGACAAATGACATTACATGGTCACAGTGCAAAGCAGAGGCAAAAGTTTTTAGTCTTGCCAATGCATTTTAGTAATACTTTAGTAACAGAGAACATTATTTCTGAATATTTTAATATGATTTGTTTCATTTCCTTAGAATTTCCTGGCTCTGTGTGCTAGTAATTACTACAATGGCTGCGTATTTCATCGGAATATAAAGGGCTTCATGGTTCAGACAGGGGATCCATTAGGTAAATTCTTCTGCCAATGTCTCTCTATAGTGACGCGCGGAAAAGACTCCACAACCATAGGGTTGTAAAGTAGGTATACTTTATTGCGGAGCACCGGGCGCGCTGGGAATAGCTTCCCTCAAAAAGTGCGCACCTGCATGGTCGTCTCTCACAACCTTATACACAAATACTGTTAACATATTACGTGAGCTCTAATACATGTTCATTAATTTCCCCGAAAAGGTGGACCTCTTCCAAGTACTCATTTCCATAGTTCCCACCCTTAGCTCCTTTGGGTTGTGCCTGCACAATGTAGCCTGGTGGTCGTGGGCTGGGCTCGTTCAGGATGAAGGCAACGAGGAGGTTACACTTTTTACCTTTCTGGACTTTGACCTGCTGTTGGACAGTATTTAGCAGTTTTTTGTTTATCTTTGCCTTGTTTCCTACCAACAAGTTGTTCATTCTTTCCTAATGAGATGTTCATTTTTCCATCATCTGTTGGGCTTGAATGATATCTTCTTTTAACATCTGCTTCTCATCTACATCCCTATAATTAGGATATTTTTAGGTTCTCATCCACATCCCCGATAATTAGGATATTTTACCATATATGTAGCTAAATACTAATTCAGATAGGTTTTTAGCATCTTCCCCATCTCAATAGTAAAGTTATATAGAAGTAAAACAAAGGATCAAGAAATATAAAGAAATTATAAATATCAATAATTATAGAAACAAAATGTTAAAAAAAAATATTATCGTATTGTTAATAGAGGTTTTAATGATGTAAGCTTACTGAAAAGTTTCCTGTGGTAAGGTTACAGAAGAGCATCCATCTGGTTCTAAATAATGTAATGCAGTAATAATGCATTCTGTAAACTTTGAGTTTTTTCAGTTCTTTCCACTAAATACATGTATGACTAGTAGCAGTTAACTATCGTGGTTTCTCTGGTTTTTTTTTGGCTGGAAGGCTACACTTCCTCTAAAGCATTTGGGAAAATGTCCCAGATGCTGTTAACTGTTTGGGAGACTGTCTGATTCAACTGTGTGTCTGTTTGCAGTCATACTGAATTTAATTGAGGATATGTCATTATTTTTACATAGAGTTCTGGCGCTTCTCAGTATCAAGCCATGAGATCATGATCCCTGGCTCAAACAAAATAGAGTCTGTCTGGGGTCTTTGTTGTAAGATTTTATAACGGTACATTATTCCTGCATTTCCCAGTCTGAAAATCATTAATATATTGTGGTTCTTCTTTGTCAGGCACTGGGAAAGGAGGTAACAGCATCTGGGGAAAGAAGTTTGAAGATGAATTCAGTGAATACCTAAAGGTATTTCTGTGCTCTCAATACACAGTTATGTTTTCAGATAAATTCTTTACAGGTTGGAGGGTGATCAGTGTTGTGCTAGATTAAATTACCTGTTTTGTGATTGTGAAATAAAGTATAATCCCAGAGGGAAGGGATAGAACGCTTATTATTAAAATAGAAGCAGGCATTGTAATACTTAGCAAGTTAGATTTGAGGGTTATCATTGCTGCAAGCAATGAAGCAGCAATTTTTAACAAAATATTTTTCATGCACTGAAGGCAAAGGAATCATTTCTCAACGTAAAAGCAAATTTGAGGAGCTAGTTGTTATAATGTGGGTTGTGATAGAATGTGGTATTAACAAGAATGGATTTTAATAATGACATTGAGGAGAGCAATAAGTCACTGAGCACTTGGTACAGGTTGATGTCCTGCTTTCACGGGTGTTCATTCATGTTGATTTTTTTTTTCTTTCAGCACAGTGTCCGTGGGGTGGTTTCAATGGCAAACAATGGCCCAAATACCAATGGATCGCAGTTCTTCATCACTTACGGCAAGCAACCACACTTAGATATGAAGTACACTGTCTTTGGGAAGTGAGTGATCCAACCATTTGCCTCCTAGCCATAGAGTGTGATGGATCTGAATATTTCAGGGCACGTACAGTACAAATTTAGAAACTTTGGGTTCTAAAGCTCTTTAAAATATTCGATGTGTATATGTAAATGTATGCTCTTGCACTGTCATCAGAATTAGTTACCCTAAAATGCTGCTCCATTTTTAGTAGTAAGGAATGCAATTGAAATAGGCACATTAAAAATTATCTCAAGAATGGAGCTGGGTTGAGTTTTTTTGTTATTTATTGATTTTTAAGCTAGTTGTTCCTGCTTGCCATTTCATACTGTGCCCAAATGGGTGCATCCTAATTTTTAGTGAACTCAAAAATAACTGGATACACAGTTGTAGGGTTTATTGACAAGCAAGAGTCTGATCTGGAACTCGGTATGTGGATGGGTGCAGTACTGACACTGTCATACTTTTATTTAGACGGAACTTCTGTTCAGCAGATAAAACTTGTGGAATCGGCAGTTCGTAAAATTAGATTAGGTTATTTAAGATTTATTATTATTTTAAAACATTATGTTAATAGAAGCTGCTGATAACATACCATCCCTAAAGCAAATGTTTAATTGTTGAGTCTTTCAAATGCTGCTTTTTCTTTCTCAAAATCATGGTAATATCTTTTCTTTCGTTTGTTGTTAAGAAGTCTGTAGCATGCAAGTGAATCTTGTTGAGAAAAAGCTGCTTTTTCAAAGACTTAAATATTCAAAAGAAACTGGTGAAAATTGAAAAATATTATTGCCTTCCACCTGCTTTGTTTATAGGCAGGTGGAAGGTATAGGCAGGTATAAGCATAGGTGTTCCTTTTGTTTCTGAGTTTGTTTGGTAGTGATTGAAAGGTTTTTTTGGACATCTTCCTTAGAAGAGAGTAGAGGCTCTGACAGGTTAACTTTGCCAGATTTTCTGTGGCAGTTTAAGATACTCCTGACCCAGCTGCAGAATCAGGAGAACAGAATATGTAGTCCATACTCCAGCCCACAATTCAGCATCCAAGATTCAAAGAGCTGATGAATGTGACAGTGAACTGAACTGTAAATGGTGTGTGTTTTCTGCAAAGTCTGTTACTGGGAAATAAATTTCCAAGACTTAACCAAAAGGTAAGAGGTTTATTAGAATAATCCCTCTCACCACGTCTTCAGCCCGACTGGGCATCTGAAAGCTTAAATGCAGTTGTGCCATTAGACTTGCACAGTTATTGGTTCTTTCCAATCTTGTCTTTGTGCTGGAAGCTTAGTAATTGTAATTGTACATTTGGAAGTTGACTTTCCAGCCATGGGATTTCAGTAATTCACAGTGAGGTTTGGTCTGGCTAGTATCTTGTCAGTCAGTTGACTGGTCAGTCCTGCCTGCAAGGAAGTGTAGCCAGGGTCTTTACAGAGGTGTGGTTGGTAGAAAATATGTTGTTGTCAGGTCAGTGGAAATGATTCATTCTTTTACCAGAACCTGTTATGGATGATTAACGTTTCCTTTCAAAATAGGTTATATGCCATATATAAAGTTTTGGCTGCCTTATTTGTATAATTTGCTTGCAGAGTCCTTGTACTATGATACTTGGCTAACTGTGAAGTGTTTTGAGATACCTCCATTGTGAAAGTTCCGTCATTATTAGAAGGAGATTGCTAGCAGTTCTGCTTTTCTTCCAGAGTTATTGATGGCTTGGAGTCCCTGGATGAGCTGGAAAAGCTGCCTGTGAATGAGAAAACCTACCGACCTCTTAATGATGTTCGCATTAAAGATATTACAATTCATGCCAACCCTTTTGCTGTGTAGCCACAAACAGTCTTGACACACTCTTTAGAGATTGGTCAGGTCAACTGCTGGGTGATTATGGTGGTTAGAGTGTCATTAAAAAGGGGACTTAACCTTGATCATACCTTTGGTCATTGAATGCAGGGTTTTCAGGTGCTGTGACATTGTCTGGGAGTTGTCATAGGGGAGTCTCGTGCTTCAGAAGACAGTTTTTCCAGAGCATATTCCTTGATTTTGACTTCTAAACTTTGCTTCTTGTACTTGTAAAACAAGAAAAGACTTTCAAAAATACATATATTTTTGCAAACCTTTGTTTTCTGCCTTGACTTTCACTGTGATAACTGTGTTGAAACAACAGGCTTTGCTACAATTTCATAGTGTCAGTTTTCTGAAACTTTCCCATGTAAATTCTAATGTTCCTTACTTTACAGTTTTTTAGAAAATTCACTAAGATACGTAATTTTTTCCTCTAGGTGAAAGCAGTGTTACAAATAGAGGAAACTTTTCTCTGCTAGTGGATTAAAGACAATGTTTAGAGGAGTTCTTGCTCTTGCACTGTCATGTTGGAATGGTAACCTCTTCAGTCTCTGTGGAAGGTAGATCATAAACAAATGCTTTAGCCTCTGGCACAATACTCTTGGAATGAAAGAGTGAGTGTTTGTGTCTTTATATAGCTGTTGTTTGAAACTAGGTAACCTTGGATTTACTATAGCTTGTTTTTCATCACTTCATTGCACAAACAGTAGAGGATAAACACAAAGAGTATTGACTGAAAGGTTATGGTCAGACTTCTAACCAAGAATATACTGATATACCCAAAATAATAAACGATATTATGGCTAAGATGATACTGAAGAACAAATAAGAGAGAGATGTTCTTTGGTCCTGTTTGAGACCAAATGTTGCTGGACTCAAATAAGAAAGTCTGCAAGAAGGTACAGAAATGTCTGAATATTGAGTGCACAGAAGGAAAAATAAAATACATATGTACAAATATGTATATTACTGATCCAATGCTCAGTTCACTTAGTATAGTAAGCATAAAATAAACTGACTTAAGCAGGTAAAAGTGCAATTTGAATGCAGAAAAGCAGTTCTCCACCTTGGGCATACTAGGCAAAGCAGTGTTCTATTCTTCCCTGAAAACCTCCTTGTTGTAGATTTTAAAAATGCATTTTGGCATCAGTTTGTTTTATTGAAGCAGGAAAAATCATTTTGTTTCCACAGAGGTCCATTTTCTGGCTATCATACAGAGAGGTGAGAGTATACATTTCCAATTCCAACTGTGTATGAGACACCCACAATGCCTGCATCCATCTCTTTGCCTTTTAAAATAAAGAGGTGAAATTATTTGCAAGAGAAAGGCAAAGGTATGCATGTACAGGCTTCTGAGGAGTTAACAAGCAAAGGCTTAGTGTCCACCAGAGTAGATCAGTACCCTCTCTTTGGGACAAAATTTCTGTATGGATGAATGAATGAGGAATATATCCATTCCGTTGCATCTCTTAGTATTGTTCTGGAGTTCAGGTGTGTGTTTAAGGAAAAAAAAAAAAAAAAAGAAGAAAAACATTTGAAAGTGCAAAAATGTTGTTAGCAGAAGTCTTAAGAGATTATGTGTCTCTTTGGTATGTGGTGTTGCTTAAAGCTCCTAGCCCTTGCTCCGGACTTCCTACATTTTACCCTACTACATCAGTCAGTCAGGTAAAGGATTTCATTATTTTAGCTCTGTGCTCTTCCTGTCTTTTTCATGTTACCAGCACATAACAGCAGCAAGTAGACAGAAGCAGGCAACTGCATGTTGGGCTGACACACTGCCACTACTATTATGCAGAAAGAAATGCATACTGAGAATTTGCCTATAGTGCAGAGGAACTATTAATTATACTAGAGGAATTAGTTCCTCTAATTTAAAATGCTGACATCTAGCACTGAACTCAGTAGAATTTCAGGTCTGCTTTTTACCTCTACAAAAAGACTGATTTATAGAATGTATGAAATACAGGAACAGCAAGCAGTTTGCTTTCTGCATGATACATACATTTAGATACTTCCTTTTTTATCTAAACTTGCATATTGAAAGGGGAGTGATCTCATGGGACAGATTTGCATCCTATTTTGAGTCATATTACACTTGTTTTCCTGTTCATGGTTCTGAACCTCTTCCATGGGAACTTGGAATACAACAGGAAAAATAACGGTGGGGTTGGTCCCATCCACTTCTGAGAGAAAGAGAGACACAAGAGTGGAAGTGTAATTTTTTTGGGCTGGTTGATGGGTACAGCAAATGTGCAGTTTAGTTCTTGCATACAGCTATAGGATTAGTTGGCGAAAATTAAAAAAATAAAAGCGAGGAGGGCCATCTATAAAGGCTTTGAAGTGTTTCAGAATGTTTAGTGCTTTCCAGAATAAAGGAATATCTGGGTTTAGAGAACTGGTATGTATAGACTGTTGCAGCATTTCAGGACTCCTTTATCCTTAGGTGCTCTTTTCCCACATAAATGAGATGGCAGACAAGATGTTGGACAGCTGGGCTTTTGGAGAACTGAATTTCAGGTGTGGTGCTGGGTAGCTTTGCTAAGTTGGTGGCTGGTGGGTGGCGGAGCTTGTGCCATGAGAACAAGGTCAGCAGAACCCAGGGAGAGGTGGGCTGTCTGGTACAACTGCTTCCCTGTGCCCGCAGTGAGCAGGAAAGCAAGGATTCGTTTTGTGGGAGTCTTTTTTTTTTTTCTTTTTGTCCTGTGGGCAAAAATAAACATCTGTATGTTTATTTAAAGAGTTGTATTTATTTTGTTTTACAATGGGTATTTATGTTCCACCCAGCCTTGAAAACATGACTAAAAGCTAGTAAACGATTCCATGACACATCGGAAAAAAAAAGCGGTGGCCAACTATTTTGAAATGTTTTTAATGCCAATCATTTAGAGACAACTCTAATTTGTTAGTCAACAGAGGTACTTTAAACTTGTGCTGCTTTAAAGCTGAGTATGTGCATTAACAATTTGTCTGGGCATGCAGAGGGGCAAAAAAATAAATTAAAAAAAAAAAAAAAAAAACACAACAGCAAATCAGGCTTTTATTGCCAAGGAGCAAAAATGATGACGTGTCCATGAAGAGTCACAAAAAGCAGCGTTCTGGTGGTCACTCTTAAATGGGGGTTAGCTTTATTTCTTTCATCGTCGCGTTACGCGATGCTGAAGAGCCCTTGGCAGGAGTCTAGGAGAAGGCTTTTACACTGGGGCTACTTTCAGAGCCAGAATTTTCCACCCGGTGTCCCGGAGGCTGCCGTGAAGCCGCCGCCAGCGGGGCCTTAGCAGCGCAGGGGGCGCGGGGCTACTGAGGGGGCGCTGCCGCCGGGCCGGGCCCGCCCCGCCGTGTGACGGGGCCGCGCTCCAGAAGGTTCCTTGGCAACGCCATTTTGTGGCGAGCTGCGGCGCGGCGGTGGTCCCCTGGTGGCGGTTCGTGGCGGCTTGGAGAAGGGCGGCGGGTACCCCGAGCAGCACAGCGAGGACCCCGAGCAGCACAGCGGGTACCCCGAGCACGGCTGCACCCCGAACTGCTGAGGTGGGTTGGGCAGGCAGGGCGCAGCACTACAGTGCAGGGGAGGGGGGAGCTGAAGGACAGGGGCGGGCTGCGGGATGAGACGGGACAGGGCGCGACGCCACCGCAGCTGCCTAGAGGTTGGGGATGGCCCGGTGGACGCCGCCGCGGTGCGGGGATGGGGTGGCCTCCTGCCGGGATGAGGGGCAGCCCGTGGCCGCTCGGTTCGGCTCGGCCCCGCTGACTCGGGTGGGCGCTGAGCCCCCGCCTCCCCGCGGCCGCCATGTTGTCTGCCTGCGTCTAGTGCCGTGCCCCGACAAAATGGCCGCGGCCGTCGCTCTTAGGGGGCACTTCGCGGGGCCGAGCGGAGCCCACAGCCTCGTCCTGGGACAGGGACCCCGGGGGCGATGGCAGCCGCCGAGTGCCCTGCGGCAGGCACCTCTTGTCTCCTGGGGGCGCCGAGCTGGCCGGGGGCGCCGGCAGGGGTCAGCGTCCTGCTGCGGTACCCTGCCGCGTTTGCCTGAGCTGCGTCTGGCGAGACGTGACCCATTTACGATCGGATAATGAAGGAAAAGTACTAAGAGACTTTGCCTTTTTTAGAAAGCCAGTAATTAAATACTTAGTAGATCCATGAGTTTTACCGCCACTTCGAGTTAGCACTGGAAATACTCCGGGAATCTACAGGAAAGCGTGGTAGAAGTTCATGACAGATTTTCTGAAATCTGTATAAAGCACAGTGGGCAGTATTTCACACAGAATGGCCCAGACTGAAAGGGACCTCACAAGATCTTATAGTCCAACTCCCCTGCCAAGCAGGATCACCTAGAGCACATTGTGCATGGTGGCATCTAGGCAGGTTCTGAGTATCTCTAAAGGAGACTCCCCAACCTCTCTGGGCAGCCTGTTCCAGTGCTTTTTATGCGCTTTTAAGTACACATATGATTTATGTTTTCCCACCATTTATTATAAACAAGGGTGCTTGAGCAGCTTTGCAGAAGTAACATTCTCAGTGTGTGTTTAGTACCTGGTCCACAGTGCTTTTGCTTTTAAGAGGTAGCTTATTTTATTGGGTTTTATTCACTTACCAAAACAGTCATTTTGAAATGAATTGAATTTTAAAACGGTGTGGAGAAAGGAGGGAAAAAATCAAAGTTGGGTAGTTGAGGAAAAATTGTCATTATACTTTCAGTTTGATACTAATGGCTTGTCTATGGAAGCTGTTTCAAAGAGCAAAATACTTTTTCTGTTACAGATGCGGCATTCCAGGCGAACTAATTATCCTGACTGGGATGAAAAAGAAAGTTGGGATCGCAGAAGATGTGACAGTAGTCATAAGAGGAAGAGGAGATCATTTAGTGGTACACAGGAGAACAAGCACTTCAAGCATGATCTTTCTAAACTTACTGATAGGTAAATAATGTTATGATTTCTGATACAAATAGGGACGTGCTTTAAGATTTTACTATTCTGATCTGGTCATCTGATAACATACTCATTTTTTGAGTTGGAGATCTTTCAAGATAGGTGTCTTACACCCTACAACAAAGAGCTGTCAGAGATACTGGAAGTTACTTAATTAGGTTTACTTAATCTTTTGTTTGTAGTAACTGTTCAGAATCCAGATCCATAAATGAGAGAGACCATCATGAACGACGCTATGTTGAAGAATACAGAAACGAGTACAACCCAGGATATGATAATGGACATCATCACAGAGACCATGAAAGTGGTTATCACAACCATAGTAGCAAATCATCGGGATATAGTGGGAGGAGTAGTTACAAAAGGAAATACAAGACACATCACAGTGCCTGTCATCATCATCATCATCATCATTCACAGGTGGTATGACCAATTTTAATTTAGGATTTTGTATTTTAGGAAAATAATCTCTCATCTGGGCAGTAGTAATTGAGGGGGTTTGGGGAAGTCTGTCAATAATATTTACAGATTAGTTCTTTTGTTTATATTAATAGTTTTTTTTTTGCTATTTTTTTTCTCTTTAGTGAGAACATACAGTTTGTAGGTATGCTTGTGATACCACAGAACATAGTCTTGCTATTTGTTTGTTAGATATATTTGAGCCGATTAATGAGTAAAAACGATCAATTGGAGTACTTAAAATACAGGCATTGCTTTCATGCCTTTAAAACTTAAAATTATGTCAACTATTTATTTCATCCCTACCCAAAAATCCAAATACAAACTTTCAAACTTGCTTTTGAATAAGTATCACTGAAATCAAGCAAGGATGTCAGATTTTTGCACTTTTTTTGGTATTGATTAAGATGTTTTAGGTCTTGGTAAAAGTCTGTAGAATCAGATAACTACGAAAACTGTCCTGTAGCAGGGTAGTTTTTCTGAACTTCGTCATATATTTAACTGTTAAAAAGCTGAAGATAGGATTTGTAGTTAATATCTTCAGCTGAGGCAGACGAAAGTAAATATATATGTTATTTTTGTGATTAAAAAGAACAAACTCAAAACTATTATTAAATATTTAGACCAGTGATTTCAACTTATTTAAGACGGGTATTCTAGTTAGCCCACAGGGGTAATTTATATAAGATAACAATTAAATCTTTTTGCTATAAGAAGTGAGGGCACTGAAATCCTAAAGCAAACTTCAGTGAACCAGTCTTTTAAAAGAAAAAAAATTGTGTTGTAATTTTTTGTTGCCTTGCCACTTTGAGTATCTTATCTGAAAATCTGTTCCTTGCCATGTTTTTCTCCTGTAACATAAACTATATGCCCTGTGAATTTCTGGGGACTGAATTTGAAATTGCTCCTGCCAACCGTTTGTGGCCTGGCGTGTATCTGAATGCCTGAATATCTCCCTGCTGAATGAATTTCGTATTCTGACCTGAATTGACTCGGGTTTATTGATTGGCTGGACGATCTTGGTGCCGTTCCAGAAGAGTCATCGAAGGAAAAGATCCAGGAGTGTAGAGGATGATGAGGAGGGTCACCTGATCTGTCAGAGTGGAGACGTACTAAGTGCAAGATGTATAGAATATTTTTCAAAACTTATTAACTTTTCAGATAGAGTAATTTCTTTTAGCATAAGATGTGAGGGGGCTTTGGAAGTCTTTTCTTTCTGTCTTTTTTTGTTTTGTTCGGGGGGGGGTGGAGGGGGATTGTTACTCTTTTTCGGTAGAACTTAAATGCATTTCTTGTTTCTTTTTCCCCTTTTTCCCCCAAAAATAGTAAATGAAGTTAATGAATGTTCTAGAATGAGATACCTGTAAATGTGCCTTGATGAGAGATGTCCAGTAACATCTCTCAAACTAGATGTTTACATTTTTAAAGAAGCACAGTCTAGAATAATCTTCAGTGATAGTTTTTATTTTTGGTTTTGTTTGTTTTATTTTTGTTTGCTTGTTTTTTTAATGACTGAGTAACTTCACAGCTTCTGTGATTGACAGTCCTTTTCTTTTTAGATGAGATTGTTGCTACTTTGGGTGAAGGTGCTTTTGGAAAAGTAGTGGAATGTATTGATCACAAAGCGTAAGTCTTTTTTAATAAATACCTGTAATTTTTCTTACTGATACTATCACAGCATGAATATCATGAGGTGCTTTCAAATTGATTCTTTTGAGTTTACTTTCTCATGTATTGCTCTGTATTTTGTTACATTTTGACATAACAATAGGTGTTTTTTTTTATTTTTAAGTGGCATCAACAGGGGAATTCTGAACACTTCATGGTTGGAGTTAGAGATCAAACTGTTCTAGTTGTTAACTCAGCTTTCCCATTGGGGAAGGTTTCTTGCATGTTCCTTGAAACGTATATGGTACGGTGTTAGAAAAAATTTATTGTGTACCTTGAGGCAAAGTAAGCACACATTTGTGCTTAAATATGAAAAGATAAAAGTGAACAGTGTATTGGACAGAGGACCACTGCGGTAAGCAGTTCCACAGACACCTGTCTGTGACGATGTGTCATGAGTCTTCATATATACTTGCACCAGCCCCAGTCCTTTGAGCTTAGGCATGGGGAGTCTTAGCCTGGCATTTGGGTCATCTCTCAGTGCCAGTTCTGCTCACCAAGGGGAGCCTTGAGTAATTGGCATTTCGCAGTTGCTACAATGTAATGTTGCAACTGTTTCTTATCAGCAAGGGAAACCTCACTCACTTACATTAAGTCACTTGGTCCCTGGCATTTTTGCTTCCAGCCAGTTTAACCCATTCTGCAGTTAGGCCTTTTTGCCGAATCATTTCCTGCAGAAAAGTTGCAATTACAGTTTCCTTTTTAGTGGCCAGGTAGCATTCCTGTTGCTGTTCCAAATGTATGTTAGCACATCGTGGCAGAAAGAGCACCTTGACTTAATGGTAAGGCAGGACTGGTGGAGGTGCCATTGGGTGCATGTTCAGCCTGAGAACTTGTCCCTGGCAGAGGGTAAGGGGCTGACTGGCAGGTGGCCTAGACCTAGTTGTGTGAAGGTGAGTCCCAGGCCCTGCACCTCCCTGCTGCTGTTGAGTAGGGAGGAGGCCTGTGATACTTTGTGGCATACGTTCAAATATCATCTGCAGTGATGCAGTGCTGTTTGGGTTCTATTATAAATCAATAATACGTTTTTGTTTGATGGCAGTTTTTCTCTGTAAAATAGTATGAAACTAGGTTGGTTGTCTTCTAGTTAGTGTAGAAGGCATTTGATAGTTCAATTTTTGTTTCTTAACTGAAGAAAATCTGTCAGTTTTGACAGTTGTGTTGGGCTGCAAGAGGTAGAAGTTCCTGCAATAGCAGCCCAGCATACGTAAACACATGATATATTGTAAATCAGTAATTTAATCTTTAAGAATACCACCAATGTACAAAGTATCAAGTAAGTTTAAAAAATGAATAGTTGATGAGAGACCAAGTTTCAGTTGTGCTTTTGTGTATTATTTTTTTTAATTGGAAGTCAGTATGTACTTAAAATCATCTTGATAAGGTTCAGCGATTAATTTTGTTATTAAACAATGTATTTGATGATAATTACTGAATACTCTTAGTTGAAGCTACTCATTGTTCTAATGACTGTTAAAACATGTGTATTTCAGGGGAGGTAGACATGTAGCTGTGAAAATAGTGAAAAATGTTGATCGGTACTCCGAAGCAGCACGTTCAGAAATACAAGTACTGGAACATTTAAATGCATCAGATCCCAGCAATACATAGTAAGTGTACAAAAAAGACTGTATGTTACCTTGGCTTTAAAAATACTCTATAGCATGTGTGTTTTAGAAAAAAAAATCAAAACACGACAAAAACCGTAACTTCAGTACTGCAAACTCAAAATTACTACATAATAGCTTTGAGTATTTTTTTTCCTAAATCATACCAGGTTTCTTCCTTTGTGTCTCAGAGAGCTTGAGGGCCCTTGCTGTTCCTTTTAAAGGCTGGTCTAATTCTTGCATGTGTGTGTACAGCTGTACACCAGCCCCTCTGGGGGTGCGAGCTTTCGTGCAGCACAGGGCTGCCAAGCCTTGACAGGCACTAGCTGTTAGTTCTGGATTGGATTAAATTTTCACATGATCTTCTTCAGACCTGTGAGACTGACTTAGGAGTCTGCTGTAGTGAGAGCAGTTGTACTAATGCGTGAGCAGATTTATCACAAGTTGAAGTACTACCTCCCTTATAATGTTCTTCTTGTGTGGGTTAGAAGAGCTTAATCAGTTCTCCCAGGGCTGCTTTTTAAGTGTCACCGGAAGGGGTCTCAGTGCTTCCAGCAAGTTTTTTGTTGTTGGCATTGTCCTCCTGTTCCTAATTTCTCAGTTCAGGAAAGGTTTTGTATTCTGATTTTTTGTAGTCTGAGTTGACTGGAGCATCTCACCTGGAACCAACATTTGTTAGAGCTTTTGATTGTTTTGAAGCTTTGCATCTTGAAGTAGGTTAGCGTACACGCAAGTTGAGCCTCTAAATGGCCGTAGTCGACGATGTCATATGATGTATACATGTCAGCATTATGTAACTTAAGTGTTGAAATTTATATGGTTTCCTGCTTTCTGCAGTCGCTGTGTCCAGATGTTGGAATGGTTTGAGCACCATGGACATGTCTGCATTGTTTTTGAGCTACTGGGACTCAGTACCTATGACTTCATTAAGGAAAATGGGTTTTTGCCATTTAGACTGGACCACATTAGACAGATGGCATATCAGATATGCAAATCTGTGAACTGTAAGTGTATTTCTTTTTTTATTACTCATTGAACTTTCTTCACAGAATTTGCTAACAATGATATTTATCTTGCAGTTTTGCATTTGAACAAACTGACACACACAGATCTCAAACCAGAAAATATTTTATTTGTGAAGTCTGATTATACAGAAGAGTATAACCCCAAACTGGTAAGTTGCTGTCATCTTCCCTATCCCACCCTCAGCCTTTTGGGCTTATTTTGTCACTTGAATCCCATTGTCTGTTTGATTTCAGAAACGTGATGAGCGTACACTGAAAAATCCAGACATCAAAGTTGTGGACTTTGGGAGTGCAACATATGATGATGAGCATCACAGTACTTTGGTGTCTACAAGACATTACAGAGCTCCTGAAGTTATTCTAGGTCAGTAGAAGTCTTTTTAGTGCAAGAGGAACTGTCTGCTTTTTAATCCAGTGCTGATAATTTTAAGCACTAACCACATAACAGGAAAACGGATTTAAAAAAAATGTCTTGTTTATAAATATGCCTGGTTAGGCAGGCAGAGTACTGCCTATTTTCATAGTGGAAATGAGTTTTGTGCAGTCTGTCATGTTGATAAGATTTCATCTGCAGGATTTTAGTAAGTGGAATTGTGCTCCAGAAATACAGCTTGCTCAAGCTGTTGAGCTGTTTGTAGTACAGTATAAAAATGAGCTGCTGATTTTTTTCACAGCACTGGGATGGGCACAGCCATGTGATGTTTGGAGCATTGGATGTATCCTCATAGAATACTACCTGGGATTCACTGTATTTCCGGTAGGTAGCTGAACCTCAAAGAGATGCAGCACAACTTGGTAAATACCTTTAGATGATTGAGTGGAATTGGGGGGGGAGGAGGGGTGCAAGATACTGTGCTGTACTGGTCTGCGCTGCCAAGTTGAGAAGAGGAGCTTTCTTGGAAGAGGCTACAGGTTACATACAGTAAGCGGTGTAGACAGCTTGATGAAAGGAGATCCCACTCTACTGCAACTAACAAGGTTTCTTCTCAGAGGCATCCGGTATTACTCAAGCATGCAAAGCACTTGTTCTGACAGCAGTGCTGGAAGGTGAAATTTATGAACCAAAAAAAAGGAAAAGCAGGGTAAAAGATGAAAACAACAACAAAAAAGTACATTGTAAGTCAATTCAGGTAGCAGATAACTACAGGCTCTCTTTATTACTTAGTCTGCAATTGATTATTGCTTGCATGGTATATAGTCCAAAGTTGAAGGACGGTTGGCTTGTGCTTCATGGTAACTTCTCTAACAATGAAGGTGAACATGTTGTTCGTTTCCTTCCAGACCCATGACAGCAAAGAGCACCTGGCAATGATGGAGCGAATACTGGGGCCTTTGCCTAGTCACATGATACAGAAAACCAGGTAAGTACATTTTACCTTTACAACTTCATTTTTAAATTAAAATAGAAGTTTGGTTTAACAGCAAATCGTAAGGGAAAAGACAAGAGACAGGACAAAAGGTAAAAGATACAAAAAAGGAAAAGGGGGGAGAAAAAGGAAAAGACAGACAATGGAAAAGAAAAAAGGTAAAAGGAAATAAAAGGGAAAAGAAAAGACAGATAAGGTGAAAAATACGAAAAAGGAAAAGAAAAGGAAAAAGGGAAAGGCAAGGGACAAGAGAGACAGACAGGACAGGGGACAAGACAGATGGACAGACAGGCAGACTGGGTAAGAGAGACAGAGGGGACCAGACAGGACAGTAGAAAAGGAAAATAGAAGTCATCCAAGGGAAAAGGAAGAAGATGAGGGAAAAGAGAAGAAAAGCAGAAGGGAAAAACAAGTGGGAAAAAGAAAGGATGAGGGAAATGACAAAACACAGACAAGTAAAGGGACAAGAAAGAAAAAAGAGATGAGAAACAAGAAAGTGGAAAGAAAGAAATGATAAGACCAGGGAAAAGAAAAGGGAGAAGACAAGGGAGACAAGAGAAAAGGGGAAAGACAAAGAAAAAAAAGACAAGTCAGATGAGGGAAAAGAAAAAGATGAGGGAAAAGACATGACAAGGAACAAGACATAAAAGGTAAAGGGTAAGAAAAAGGAATAGGAAGGAATGAGAGAAAAGAAGAAGGGGAAAAGACAAGGGAAAAAAGGAAAGGAAAAAGACAAGAGAAGGGCAAACCGATGAACTTGTGTTTAAAATGTGGAGCATTCTCATGTAGATGTTTTCCATTGTGAGTAACGTGCTGATAAACATATCTGGGAGGGGGCAAAACAGAATTTTTGAGTAACAAATCATGGTTTGTTTGTTCAAGGAAACGCAAATATTTCCATCGTGACCAGCTGGATTGGGACGAACACAGTTCTGCTGGTAGATACGTCTCTAGACGTTGTAAGCCACTAAAGGTAAAATGACAGAAGGAAAAATACTTTAGGAGAGGGGAGCTGTAAATATGAGATTATTTTTTTTTAAATAAGTTTTTTGTGTTCTATTCATGAAGGAATTCATGACATGCCAGGATTCTGACCATGAGAACCTCTTTGACCTCATACAAAAAATGTTGGAGTATGACCCAGCCAAACGCATTACTCTTGAAGAAGCACTAAAGCATCCTTTTTTCTTCCCCTTGAAACAAGAAAAAATAGCACTGTCTCCTGTAGCTGAGCATGCTGATACAGATGGTATCAGTCCACCAAAGAAACATAAAAGATTTTAAATATCTACTGTGTACAGTTATTTCATAAATGCCCTATTTGTATTAATGCCTCTCTTTGGATACTTAAGTTTAACTTAGCTGCTGAGATAAAAGTTATTTAAGAAAAAGCTGCTGCTGAACCTGATTGTGTTTCCTTAACAAATAAAATCTCAATACATTTTTACATCAATACATGGAAAGAGCACCATCCATCTTATGAAATAGACTTCTCCTACAAAGGAAAAACAATATTACTGGTTTTTATTGAACTGTCCCTGGAATCATAAAACATGTAGGGAGGTGGGACAGTTAAAATCATTTCACTGTTTTGTGTAACTGATGTTTTTGGGGGGTGGGAGGGCTAAGAACAGACACAACCCTCTGCATTAAGTTTAAGGATGGCCTTTATTTATTATTAAAAAAAAAAAAGTTACAAATTAAGGAAGATCAGATTGCACTGTGATTACCCATTTCTTTTTTCACTTTCATAGGTGTACTCTGGTTATAAGTATTCCAGTTAATGCTGATTTTTAGTTTACAATAGTGTATACTTAGTCTTTACCAGATCTTTCCTGAATTTTGAGCTGTCCTGAGAATTGCCCTTAAGAAGTCACACCAAGTTTTGGTACGCAAATAATCTTAACATGTCAACTGCCAGCATAAAATAATCTCATTCTGGGGGTGGGGTGCAGGGATAGGATTTTGTTCATTTTACCTTGCAGCAGTTGTACATGTAACAAGGCACGCCCTTACCCCAGTACTGTTAGCAGCTTCAGCCTGTGCTCTAGAAAACTCTTCGGCTGCTGCATTCAGGACAGCACTGTTTGCTTGTACTTACAGAGAAGCTGCAAAGAGACCGACAAGTACAAGAGCCCTAGAACTGATGCCCAGGTATAAGACAGCCTGACAAGCTGTGCTGTCCCTCAGGAACTTGGTCCACCAGCTATGACAGCAGGCTCAGAGATGCCACTCTTTATACACCACCATAGTTACAGGAGTTCGCCACCAGGAGTTTCTCTGCTGTAGAACACTGAGCACCCAGAAGCAGGGCAGCTGCCTTTCCCAGTAGCTGAGTAGAATATTACGTTATGCTGGAAGTATAGCAAAAGAGCTGACAAAGTCCTTGAGGAGATGGACAATTGAGGTTTTTTTTGAAGCATGTAGTATGCATTAAAGTATCACACCAAGTTACCACACAAGCCACTGCCTCTTCACATCAGAGGCTTCTTACATTTTAATTTGCAAACAGAACTGCCATAAATCTCATTTACCAAATCATGTCTACTCAAATGCAGATACATAGAAAACCCAAGGGGTAAAATGGATTTCATTGTGGAAGGCCTTAAATTACACTATTACAGTAGAAAATACAGGAGGTAGAATATAACTGAAAGGACAAATGCAGGTTAGAGTCAAATCTGTAACTCCTGTAAGCTACTTAAAACATGGCTTTAAAAACTAAACCCAGTATTTCAATGACTATAGAAAACGGTTTAAATAAATCTGCCATGAGAGCCCTTATATCATGCTTGATACAGGGAGGTAGGATGTAAGAATCAGACGGACACAAGAGACATGACACTTATCTACAGCTCCTGTTTGCTTTACTGAGGACAATTTCACAGGTCAGTCGCCCTCTTCAGCTTCAGACTCCGACTCTGCAACAGAGAGAGGACCTCAACAGGCTGCCCTTAGGTCAGCTCCTCTCCAGTCACCTGTGTCCTGCACAACAGCTGCCAAACCACAGTGACTGCACCAGGGAGCTTTTCTAGCCAAGAGTGGAGACACTCCTCCCAGAGGATCAGTTAACATCCCCACCCCACAAAGGAAAGCACTCTTTACACCTAGCATTCCAAAGGGAAAAGGTAGAGTCTGTGAGGTTTGGTTACCTTCTTCAGCATTCTTGAGCCATTCAACAAACTTTTTCATTTGCTCCAGAAACACGCTCTTCCCTTTTGCAAGATGCGCATCTTTATACCACTTCAGGATTGGTTCTTCACTCAGAACTTCAGCTGTAACATGTACAAAAGTACTGTTACCACAGCAAATTGCCGAATAACAGTTATTGAGAACCCCTGACTGGCAGCCTTTGATTTCTTCCCTAGAAATTCCACCAACACATACTTGTTCCTTGGGCACAGCTGGACATGCTTGTGCTAGGAGAACCTCCTGTTTTAAAATTCTGAGAACCATGCATTTCAGCTAGGTTGCTGTTGGTCTTCTCAGCATTGCATCTAGCTATTTGATATTTCATACTAAGGAAAACTTCAGTCAACAGCTAAGAACACGTTTATTTTTTATTTTGTTTTTTTTTTAAAGTCCAAAGGACACCACAGGAACTGTTTTTAATTGTTTTACAGTTTACAGATACAATATAATCTTTAGTTTAACAAGTTTCCTCCTGTTCTGTGGTATTCCTACAGGTGCACAAGCACGTTTCTGAGTAATACCTTCTTAACAGTCATTTAACAGAAGCCCTTGAGCACCCCAGAACATCTTGGTGGTCTCAGTCTCTGGCCATTTGTGGTCTGTTCAGACAGAGAACTAGGAATAACACACAGATAAAATCCTTCCGTAAGTTCTAAATGCCAAAGAGTCTTAAAATCCAAGTTCAGCTTTGGTCTAGTACACATCCTTCTTGTCTAGGGCACTTCCCCATGTGCCAAAGACTGAAGCACCTACCTTCGCATTTTAGAGCTTCATGTTCGCAAACTAACTAATGAAAAGCAATGTCATAGCACTGATCTTCCCTAAAAGCCTTACCAGGATAGAACCACTCTGCAACCAAGGCTTAAAAAAAAAAAAAAAAAAAAAAAAAGGCAAAAATCTCAGAGAGTTACCTTTATAGAACAGCACCACTATTTTCTGGAAGGCCTTCATGAAGTGAATGTTGTCATAACAATACTCCTGAATCTTCAACAGAAGAGTAAGCTCTGACTGACCTTGGGTAGTAAAGGCAGCAAGTAGAGGACTGTATTGCTGTAACAGGAATAACAAATTGGCACGCACACACGCACATAACATTCCTTAGCATTTATTGCCTGGCTAGACTAGTTTCACTCAGTTTTTTATCAGTCACTGCTTAGAAATTTACAACCCACATACCGGGGAAGCAATTCCCACCCACCTCCCAAGAGCATTCCTGCAGAAGGCATACTGTTCTTACCTCAACAACTAGGACTACAACTCTACAGCTGCAAGACAAAAAATTCCCCATCTGATGCTGTCTCTGAATTACGGTATTTGTAGGATTCAACTCACTTTAAGTGAAGCTTAAAAGGAAGCCCACACCCTACCCAACAGATGCAAAAACCCATGCTTGGTTACAATACCTTCAAGTGTTTAATGGCTTGCTCTGCTACCAGCTCCTCCTTTTTGTTCCACTCCACAGTGCTCATTACACTTGACCAGATTATGGCTATCACAGTCTGTTCTGAGATGTTGTTTTTCTTCATCTCCTCCTTTATGTACAAGATTATCTGCCAGACAAATAGTCACCATGTAGGTCACATATGACACTAAACTAAATTAAAACTTGAGTTCAGAAGCCTTCAGTGCAGCCAGATTCAGGACATTAAGGAAAACTACAAAACTAAACCAGACTGGTACTAATTGTAATGGGTAGTGGGAACTAGGTGTCTAAGCTCAGTATTTAATTAGGCATAGATCCTTTTCAGATTGGCATTAAATGCCATTGCATTTCATATAATTTGAGCTGAATTCCTACAGAAGGAAATCACATGTACACCTTGCCCACAAATACTTACATCCTTGAATGGATCTCCCCGTGACATCTGTTCCTGAAGTTCTTTCTGCAGCTCCTTCCGAGCTCCTATGGTTTGCTGATTCCGAACATACTCAGAAAGTTCTTTCAGTCCTGCTTCAGTGAAGTACTTAGAGAAGTGTTCAACACTTTGTTTGTTGGCTGGGAAGAGTTCCTGAAAGCAAAGTTTACAACTCTTTCAAAAGAGAAACTTGTCAAGTACTTTACTGATAAAATGCTATTCACCAAACTGGTCTCAGAGCACATCAGTAGTTTTAGGGATACTCACCATCAGTCTGTTATCCATATTTACTTTACGAAGACTGACTGCCACTGCATTAATATCTTTCTCATTTATCCATGACTTGAACAGCTTGACTGCAAAAGCTGCAGAAACACCTGTGCAACACAAACAGTAGTAGTAGTATTGAAATTTAAAACTAAAAGGAACCGAGTACAGGGCATCTATATTGTCACACCCCAGCCCAAAGCAGCAGCAGTTGCACTCAGAGGTAGCCCTTGCCCAGTCTGCAAGGACGCCACAGCTGCCACCCTGCTAAACTTCTCTCACAATTGAGCATTGTAAAGGCTTCCCTGTACAAAGCTCTACTCTCCTTGCTGTGGTTTAGGAAGGAGCCTGAAGACGTAACACACTTTCCGCACCCTCCAAAGTCCCTCTACAAAATACAGTAGTGCCTTGCAGTACGACACTAGTGACTGCAGCCCTTCAGTGTCATGTAGAGAAGTCCTATACAGAAGTTCCCCAAAACACTGTTTTTCTAAAGTCTCAGCAAGACCTTCCAGACAGTAAGCTAGCATGTTTACCTTTGATAATCCTGAAGTAAATCTATCACCAGATGAAGTTAGTGAGCTGCAGGAGTATTATTGTCATCATAATTTCCGCCTAATTATACTTTACATTCTGTCTCCCATGATCCTTCCCCTAACAGAAGAGGTGGACAACACTTACCTTCTTTTACCAAATTCTCATTATACAGACTGTTGAGAATCGATGCATTAAGCGTCCCGTTGGCTAGCAGAATACCTGTCAACATGGCCAGTTTGTTCCGCTCAGACTCTGAGAACCCTTTCAGGAACAGCAGCAACTGCAAGAGGAAGAGGAACTACTACTTCCACAATAGACGCTTACTTTTGTTTCAGTCAAGCTACTCAACTAGCATCAGTGCTAGTACACTGGCAGCTTTCTCCACTAGTCATACAAGCTTGTTGTTACTCAGTCAACAAGATTCTGTCCTATTTTAATAACCTATTGTATGTTATAATTCTTCTGCATAGAGCAATTAACTAGCAGAATTTAAAGGCTTTTCTTTCTGCCACTACTCCATACCTTTTTGACTTCATCTTCAAAGCCTTTCTCCAGGTACTTGTAACGCCTGATTAGCTTGTTAAAAACCTGAAAAGAGATAGTGTGTCTGAATTGCTCTGAATTATCATTTAGTTAGAATTAAAAATCAAGCTCAGTACAATTGGTTTGAACTCTTTTACAGCACTTTAGCTTAAAAGATAGCCATTTTACCAGGCACAAAGACAAGACACAAGGCTTCTAAAAGCCATACATTTTTATTTTACCTGAACTTTCAAGTACACAAACAGTTCATTTTTTGACCACTGAACAGTTTAACTTAAAACGTACTGATTTCAGAACTAACCTGAGCAAATGCTTGCATGGTTTCTAGGTCTTCTTGTGCTGCAAATACACAGACATCTGTGCGTGTCATGTCATCTGCCAGGGTACCACCTGGGGCTAAAGAAAGGTTTCCATATTAGTGGTACAACTCTCTGGTAAGAATTCAAATACCTGTAATATGCAAAATGCATTGTCCTTTCATGATGAATGGAACCAGATCACTGGAGAAACACCCTCCACACTTCCAATTGCTCTACTGCTGTTAAGTGCACTCAACTTCAAATCGGTAGCTTAGATTTTAACATATAAATATTCCAACCTCCTACTGCTAAATGGAATACCAACACATCTTGTTTACAGCCAGACAAGCTAATATAACCATATAGGCTCTTCTTCTCTTAAAGGAAAACACTAAAGCTGATTATTCCTAGGAAATTTTTAGCATCTTCTGCAATAATGCTGCTTTCTACGTCAAGCGTCCATATGATAACCAAGTAAGTCACAACAGTTTCTCATGCAGCCATCAGCAAAAGAGTCTCTTGCCAAAACAAACATCACACAGTAACTTTAGTCTACATAACACTGTTCCAATACATGACATTCAGATAAGCCGGTGTACTTCATGAAGTTAAACCGTTTTGAAAGCTTTGTTTTTCAGCGTTTGTTTGAGCTAGCCACCTAACAGTTCTACAGTATTAGTGGGAAGACCACCTGCACATGCAGCAAAAATGTTCTCCCAAAAACTCCCACTGCAGAACTGCCATGCAGTCTGGCTGTAGCCCAGAATCAATTATTTCCTTTTCATCCCCTCTGCATTTAGGTCATTTGAATTCTATTTCTGTTACATTACAGAAAGTCTTCTGCAACTGCCAAATTTCTCTCTTAAGTCCTTTCTCCCCCTGAACTATGGCATAACAAATGCTACAATCTGAAATGTACTTTTTCAGGGTAGGCAGACATCTTCATACCCTGTATTAAAATACATGGCTCTCTGCTATTTGAATCCCTTCTCACTGAAGAGCAGGAAAGTAAGAAACAAATAGTCTAATAGTCTAAATCTAGAAGCATTGCATCTTTCTTAGCACTTTTCAACTCATTACACGTCATTTACTTCTTACTTGGTGGGTCAGCATCCCTTCTACTCTTTACAGAAAGATACAGATATGAGTTTACAACACCGTTAGTCATCACATTTCACTTCCTCAGTTGTGTTTTCTGCCAACTTATCTATCACCTCATGTCTCTCTCACTAGAGCTTAAGTGAGGGGGGGCCCTCACTATTGCCAACAACACAATTTAGAACAGCAGTTCCAAAACTAAGCTCATCAGATAATTCCGTAAACAATACTTTCCAGAATAACGGTGCATGTTGGACAAAACATGGGATCATGTCAGAATCCTCCAGGGCAACACCACTGGCTTTGCAACCACAGAAGAGGCACTTGAACAAAGCATTAACCCATTTTTCATTAGCAAAAATGAACTCCGTTACACAAAGTTCCACTCTCAGCCAATATACTTTCCTTTAAACCAAGTTTTTATAGTCTATGCTTTCAAGGATGCAAACTAACTCAAGCAAAAGCATGGTACAGTACACAGAGTGCTTCTACAATAATCAGACTGCTTAGTTAGGCCCTCACATAGTCACATGGTTTCCCACAGATAACTCAAACCCTGATCTACATATTCAACAAGCTCTTTGGAAGAGTTTTTTTATGGTGAAAGAAAACAGCAAGCTTTTATAAAAAGTCAAGTAAATAAAGGCTGACAGCAGCCCCATCAAAGGGAACTTACCCAGCATTCCACCAGCCACCAGGATGTCAAAAAGTGTTTCTGCATAGCGGCGATAGTCAAGTTTTGCACCAGAAGCATCAAGAAACTTTGCTACTGCCTCCAAGTCAGTGCCAGTTTCAGTTAAACCTTGAATAATACAGTCCTGGAACTGGGTAGGGTCAAACCTCTCTTTTTCATCTGCAAAGACAAAGACCAAGGGTTTGTTGAACTAAAGTTGGCACACACATTTATTTGGTATTCAAACAGGAGGAGTTTCTTCTTTTATAAAAACAAACGCAGACACTGGCAAGCCTTAAGTTAAACAGAAATGAGATCACTCCAGTCTTCTGGAATACTATTCCAGAAAACAACAGGCATTCCTAACACTAATAGTGACTTAGGAGTCTAGCCTAAAATGCATTTAAATGGACAACACGACAGTAATAAATGTTGGTGTTTTCACTTCCCTGTTCATTCAAGGGGTGACACAAGGCTATCAAGAGCTAAAACATTCCTTATTTACCTTTTATTGAATTTCTCAATACTTTCACTATGAAAAATAATATGAAATTATGCATTATAATTTCATGCCTAATCAGCATCTTCTTTTATTATTTTAAAGCAGAATACGTTTCTCAAATGTGAAAATCACTTGATCAGTGGCCTTTTCACTTCAGGAACAGCTAAAATGCAACACACATACCCACATCACTAACAGCCTTAAAATAAGACATCTTTAGTTCTGCTAATCTCACATGGTCTAACATTTAGACCTGTGCGGTGCCTGGAGTTAGACTTGATGATCCTTATGGGTCCCTTCCAACTCAGGATATTCTATGATTCAATTTGTTCTTAGACTATGCAAATCATGGGAAGAAAATCTTCCAAAGAAAGTAAGAGCTCAGCTGCAAATCTTTACGAGCACATTGTAACATATTAGTTAGTTTTGTTAGCATCTGTATGAACTATTTTGGAAGAAGCACGTTAGTGTCCTTACATTCAATGCAAGTTTCAACATGCCTTTAACAGTTGGGTGAAAGTTTGAAAATACTAATCAGTTATTTTCCAGGATGGATTTATGAAATTCATTACTCAGAGTTGCCTGTGATTCAAAGCTTTCAAGAGACAAAAATCCAGAATGCTAGCATGTCATCTGTCAGACCGACCAAATCCAATTCTCTCAATTCAACAGTTTTTCAGATACTTTTACTTCAACATTAAAGTAGGTTCTCTAAGCTAACATGTACTTCTGTACCTCTTTGTTACTATTTCAGTGCTTGAAGCATTCTTACCATTGTCAGCTTGAACTGGAATACTATCTGAATACTAATAAAACATGATTAAACAGAAATTGTAAGAACTGTCCTCACTTCTTTGTTAATGTAAAACAAGTAACTAAAAAATGCCAAATTTGCTTGCTTGGGTAACCTTGCAAGACATAGACGCATGCACTTGTGTATCTCAGTTTATTTTTGTTTATTTGTTTTTAAATCAGGTACTCTTACAGAATTAAAAGGGCAATGCAGCCATTTTCCAGCAGCTAACACTGAAATTCCTCCTAGGTTAGGTGTTTCCTGGATGAACGCCATACCTACAACAAGCCTGTGTTGGAGTTCCCCTGTGATTTTGGAGTACTGGGCACTTACGTTTTCATGCAAAATACACTCGCTATAGGTTAAGAATAACTGCTTCCTAAGCCAAGGTTATGACAATGCAGCTACTTTCTAAGGGGCTTAAAAAAAAAAAAAAAAAAAAAAAAAAAAAGGTTGTGCATAGAACATTCCAGAAGCTGGAGTTGTGCACAGAACATTCCAGCAGCTGAAGAGCTGAAGTCCGCATTGAGACTGTGTTCGGTGTGGTCTCCTTTATAAGCAGGTGGCAGGCACGGCACAGTGCCCGGCTTACCTCTTTTTCTCGTTTTGAAACGCTGCCCCGATAGCGTCGGCTTCTGCTGCTTTTGATTCATAAAAGACGCCCTGTGCGGAAGCAGAGAAAGGCCGGGCTCAGCGTCTACAGCGCGTCTATAGCGCCTCGCCAGCACCCCGCGCCGTCCCGGCCCCGCCGCCCTCTACCCGGCCCGCCCCGCGCCGCCGCGCTGCCGCCCGGCCTCCATTTTCTCCCCGCCGCAGGGCCGCGGCCTGGTCTGCCCGGCCTCGCCCGGCGCGCTCCGCGCCCCCCTTCCGGGCGGGCCCCACGAGCGGCCCCTCGCCGCGCAGACGGCGGCCTCGCTACCGCCGCGCTGGGGGCGCCGCGCGGGCTGCGTCCGCCCTCCTGCCCCCCACCATCGGCGTCCCCGTTACGGCTTCGCCGGGCCAGGCCCGGTGCGGCAGCGCCGCTCGCCCGCCCGCGGCCGGCTCCTCACCGACTTTAAGGCAGAGAGAAAACGCCCGAGGGGCCCGGAGCGGAGCGGCGGCGAGGAGCGGTGGCGACGGCTGGAACCCTGAGGGCGGAACCGACGCGAGAGGCGGGAGAGGGGCGCGCCCCGCCCAGGCCGGACCATAGCACTGCGCCGCAGAGGGCGGCGGCACGGGCGGGCGGCAGGAACGAAGGCCGTGGCCGCCTGCCCCCAGCGGCCGGCCCCGCGCTGCGGAGCCGCCGCCGCCTAACGCCGCCCGGCCTGCGGCGGCCCTGGCCCGCCGAGCGGGGCTGCCCGCGCCCCCACTCCCCCGGCCGGCAGTGAGCGCGCCCGCTCCCCCCGCCCTCGTGATTCCCGGCACACGCGGGCAGGCGCCTGTCGCGGCCCCCCCCGGGGCACCGCGGCGAGCAGAACGGCCCGGCGGGCGGGGACCAGGCCAGCAGCGCTCCCTGGCGGGCGGGCAAGGCCCGGCTGGAGCCGGACACCCCCTGCGCACCCCCGGGCAGCCGCGACGCTGGAAGGGGCTCCCCGCGAAGCCGCCCTGCAATGGCTGTGGGCCGGCGGCACCGGGGCAGCCGCTGCCCGAGCGTTCGATTGCTCCCGTAAAAGTTGATGGCCAGGCTAAGAGCCGTTTATTTGCCCCCAGAACGTGCAAGGAGCGCTGTTCACCAGACGCGTGACGGGTGCGTTTCATAAATCCAGCAGCACTAACGCACAGTTTCTTTTCCAAGCTGCTAGAAAAGTTATGTAATTTGTTTTGGTCTTCGCTGAGGCAGGCTTTACGTGTTCAGCAGCAAATTGATCAGATGTGTAAAAACGGGAAGCCTGCATGATCAGGCAAACAGCAGTAATTAGCATAACTAATGAGATATCAGCACATTAGTTAAGACATCGAGGGTGAAAATAGGGCCCTATTAATAGCACAGGGAGGGTTGTAGTATATTTCAATATTTGTAAGATTTCAGGCAGAATTACTTGTTGAGCAGAAATGTGGCTTTTGAAAGGAAAAATGTCAGTCATAGCATCTTCTTTCCCACTCACCTGATTATTCGTTAAAAGCTGTAAAGCCCCTTGCCAAGGTAAACTGACTGTGGAGGGGCTGATATAATTGATTAAGCTTAGAAAAATCAGACTGATAAAACAGCTTTATACAAAGCTTACATCAAGCCATTATTCTTGATCATCCCAATAGAGAGTAACAGGCAGAAAATCTGCTAGCCTAGACCCTATTCTCAATTTCAAATGCACTAAATATTTCAGTTTCAGATTTGACAATCTGTTTAGTACAATTTACTCAATGTGTATATTAAAGTGATCAGAAAATCAGAAACATTAATGATTACTGTGTTAAATTCATGCCCAGAACTTCAATTCTTTATCAGGATCTTGATTAACATTAGCAATAGGTGCTGTACAAATCTATATACAGTGTGTAAGTATATTTTTTATATAGTATATCTTTTTATATATAAAAAGAGCAGACTATTCCAAAAGGCACACTTACACCTATGTGAATTCAATACCTGCTGCACTATTAGTTCTTAATTTTACTATTACTGATTCATGGAAAATGGACTCCACAATCAGTAAGATTGTAAAGTAGGTATGTTTATTCAGTGCAGGTCATCTACATACTGCAACAGCCATCCTTCTCTTGATGGGGCTTCCCAGGTCTCCAAGTCCTTTGCAAGTTGTTCTCTGAACAATGTGGGTGTTCTTAAAGCCCTGAGGCAGCCTTGTCCCTTTCAGCTGTGTTTTGCACTGTTAGGGCTTTTCCAATCAAATGCAAAGATTTTCCGACTGGCTTCATGGAGAGGGAGGCAAAAGAAGGCATCCTTCAGGTCTAAAACTGTAAACCAAGTTAGCTCTGGTGTTAAGCGTGTTAATCAATTATCGGGCTAATTCCTTCTCTATCTTCCTTTTTCAAGGGGTACTGTTTAAATGCATTTTTTGCCTTCGCTGGTACATTAGAAGATCATACTCTGGAAAACACTTGACTTAGGATTTCCTCGCTCATTTCCTCTTTGGTCTTAATAGCTGTCAATATCAAACTCAACACTTCCACATATCTTTGATCATTTACCTCCAGAATAATCTCCCCATTTTTAAATGAAATGGTTGCTTGTAATCTTTCCAATAAATCTCTCCCTAGGAGTGACTTTGGGAGTTGGGCATGTATAGGAACTTGTGAATGCCCCACTGTTTCCCATATTTATATTTCAATGGTTTGCAGAAATACGCTATTTCAGATTGGCCAGTTGCCCCCTTCACTACAATGTAATCATTCCCCACTGATACTAAAGCTTTATTTAAAACTGAATATGTTGCCCCCGTTCTGTAAGTTCCACCTCTTTTCCCTCCTTCCCCAGCTTCATTTTTAAAACCGGCAGACCTGCTGGGGTAGATTCCCCCAGTCCTCTTTAGTCATTTGCACGTGCAACCACCACTTCCCTTCCCCGGTTCCCTTTTCCATTTCTTTTCCATTCTGGGCATTTGTTTTTCCAATGCCCAAATTTCTTACGTAGGACACATTGCTCCTTGTCTAGCCGGGGTCTCCTGTCTGGGCCTCCTTTTTCGTTCTTCTCTAATAACTATTATCAGCCTCTTCTGCATGTTTAATTGAGGAAGATAGAAGTCCTCTCTCCTTCCCAAATTGCCCTGTCTGCATGCACCACACCAAAGGCATATTTCAAATCTGTCCAAATGTTTGCCAGCTCAAGAGCTCTTACCAAGGCAATGATTTCCATCTTTTGGGCTGATGTTTGTTACCACATACCCTGTGAGGCGAAATCCCTGGTGGATGAACCTGCTGCCATCTATATATCAATATTCTGCATCTTCTAGGGGTGTTTCCTTTAAGTCTGGTCAACTGGAGTATACCGTGTCCATGGTCTTGATGCAATCATGAATGGGTGATCTGGAAACTCTGTTACCGAGGAAGGAGGCTGGGTTCACAGTATTAGTGCTGAAAAAATGTAGTGAACTAATAGTTCATTATATACATTCCTTTTCTTCTTCAGTAGCTATAATTTGTGTATTGCAACAGTGTCCCCTTTTCCCAAAGGGGTCTTTCAAACTTCAAGATCACAGTTCCCAAATATGGTGGGGCTATTCTTGAACCCCTGTGGTAACACTGTGTTGAGGGATTTTTGAAACAGCAAGGAGGTCATGACTTGCTTCAGCTGAGCAAACCAAACTACCAGGACGACTACGAGGAGTTCCCATGATGATGTTCCCTTATCACCTGATTGAGGAATTAAAAATATTGTTGCCAGCAGCTGGCTTCAAGGACAAGATCTACATGACTGCTAATAACAAGGTTGTTTTCTTGCAGTTGTTTGTCTGAGTGCTTTCTACCGATAATCTTGTGTTAGACACTATCCACCCCTTCTAGATTGCTATAAGAATCAGGCTATTTGGGTAATAAAGAGAGCATGATCTGACCATATTGGTGTATGTCATGACTTCAGCCATTTTTCCTGCAACAACACTGTCCAAGTAAGCTGAGTTTTCCATCCTCTATTATTATTTTCCCATTCAAAGGCAAAGAGTTTCTGGTTTTCAGTTGCCCCAGGCAGGCAGAAAAAGACACCCTTTAAATCTAGTACCATGAACCAAACTTTACTGTTTATCTCATTTTATAATTCCAATCATTTTTCCCAATTTAAATTTAAAGCATTGCAAAAAATGCCTTTTTCCTGTTGGCCAGTTGCTCCTATTACATTTACAGACTAATTACTAACTTACAGACTATTACAGAGAAAGAAGCTCCTGTAACCAACAAAAAAATTCAAGCCTCACTTCTTCATTCCCTAGCTTTATTTGAACCAGTGGACCTGCTAGTCTAGATGTCCCAGGTCCCCATCATTCCTGACTGTTTTAAGTTTATCCTGCAATCTAAGACAATTTCTTTCTGATATCAAGGGCTGATTGCCCTAGAAAGAGCCAATTGCCTGTTTGTTTTCTGAAGCCAGGTCCAAATTTTTTTTTTTCTCTCTTCATTGCATTTCAAAGTTGGTCCAAAAATTCCATAGGGGTTTCTTTTGGACCTTGTTGGAACAAATTCTCAATTGCCAGTTTAACCAGATTTTGGTATAACTGTTCATAATTTCTGGGGTGATTAGGGTGAGAGGGTCAGGCAGGGAGTGGTGGCCCAGGGAGTAGGTGGCATGGGGCGGGGGAAGGAGGGAGGGTAATCCCACCAAAGTCATGCACACCTAACGCGGCAGCTTGCTTTGGTTATACGCAGTAAAGAGTTACATATGCATGAAGTTTACCAATATGCATATACATATGCATAACCTGTCCCTGCTTAGTATTAAAATTAGCTACAAGAAGTCATTTCCATAAATTCCTTGTCTGTGCTTGCACAGTGCCCTGTGCTGGTGGGTGCTGAGGGTTGTGGGGATGAAGTAAGATGTCTTCATCAGGGTTGAACTTTTCACCTTATCTCTTTGTGCGTGCTCTCTGAGGCCTTGGTCACAATCTGGGCCATAAGGTTGTTTTGATCTGGTGCTTGGGTTCTGAGGGGCTCCTGTTATCCTGTAAAGGAGCCCGCAGCTCCCTCACTGTCTGGCAAGCCACAGATTTGTGATTGTGGCCCCACAGGGCTCTTTAAGGCCTCAGAGATTGCTCGCCAGGTGACGAGCAATCCCACTGCAACCTTGTCATTTTTAGTTGCAGAGTCCCACAGCTTGACCTCAGTTTGGTCCCATATTTCAGGCTCATAAACTGTCCAATTGTTAATAAGGATAATGAGCTGTAAGGTTACCAGGACAGTCTTTGTTCCTAAGGACGTATGATTCCCCATAATGTGCAACTGCTTACCAGCGAGAGGCAGTTGTGTGTGCGGGTCCGCTTCTCTCAGCTTGAGCTTCTTTCCAGCTCCAGTGCACCTATTTCCAGCGACTTTCTGTACGAGCTTCTCTGAGCAGTTTGCTGAGTTTGGCCGAACCTATCTTCATGAGGCAATGTGCCTGTTCCCGTCCTGGTCTCCGTTCTGCTAGCCTGTTCCTCTTCACTCCTTTTTTCTGCTTCTTTATTGATCATAACTTCGTTACATCATGTTGCCTTCCTTTTTTATCTTGAGGGCAGGCTTCCCCTTAAACCCTTCTCTCCACAGCAGTTCTTTTCAAAACAACTTTTCATTGGTCAAACAACTTTGAATGTAACAACAGCAAACACCCAGAAACATCCATGCCTTAACGGCTGGAGAACAAGAGACCCGAGACTGCATGGAGTCTCCTGAATCACCCTTCTTTGTTCCCTCTAAACTCTTTTATATTCCTGATGCCTCATCGTCAAATGTAATGCTTTCCAACCCCCATGGCCACATTCCCAAATCTCCCCCTTCTTTATTAATATCAACCATTTTCTCGACACGAATTACCACTCCATATATAACACTAATCAAACTGATTTTGTGAAGATTTTACACTCAGGGATTATATGTTTTATTCTAGCTACCATAATGGCATTTACAGAGGAAGGCACTAGAAAAAAACTGTACTTCTCTTGTCAGAAATCTCCTTTTGTTTTGGAAACAGTTAAACATATTTTAAAAGAACACATAATGGTTTCTTTCATAATCAGGGACAGACAATTCCTCTGAAGAGAGGTTATGAAGTGCCCTTTCTAGACCCAGAAACAAAATCATATTCAGTCACAGAACTTTTATTGTAGGGGTTAGCAGGTTAGATCTGTTACTGTTGTGAGAAACACTCCGTAGCCAATAACTTAGGCTCAGGCGAGGATCTCAGTGAAGTAGTAATTTATTCGCGATTGCAATGGTGGGCGCCCCACAAGCAGGAGAGAGCGCATCTACTAGTTCCAAAACACAGTTTTGTCCTGGTTTCAGTTAGCACAGAATTAATTTTCTTCCTAGTAGCTGGTGGAATGCTGTGTTTTGGCTTAGAATGAGAAGAGTGCTGATAACACCCCGATGCTTTAATTGTTGCAGAGCAGTGCTTATACTAAGCCAAGGACATCTCAGCCTTTGCTCTGTCCTGCCAACGGGCAGGCTGGGGGGTGCAGTAAGAGCTGGGAGGGGACAGACCCAGGACAGGTGACCCAAACTAGCCAAAGGGGTATTCCATACCATCTGACGTCATGCTAAACAATATATAGGGGTGGCTAGCCGGGGGGAGGGGGCCGGACTGCTCGGGGTTAGGCTGGGCATCGGTCAGCGGGTGGTGAGCAATTGCATTGTGCATCACTTGTTTGTACATACTATTATTACTTTCGTATTATCACCATTGTATCATCATTATTATTATTGTTATTATTATTTTGTTATTTTTTTTTTCCTGTCTTATTAAACTGTCTTTATCTCAACTCACGGGCTTCACTTTCCATTTCTCTCCCCCGTCCCAGAGAGGGAGGGGGGAGGGTGAGCGAACGGCTGCGTGGTGACCCCTGTATCCTCCTGGGTCACTCTGCCTTCCTCCTTCACCACCCTCTTATCCCCTGAGCTTGTCACAATAGCTCTCCAAGATATTGAATATTTCTGGAATACTCAGAATACCATAGTCTTGTTGTTCTGCCTCATGAATGCACTTCAGATTCTGCTTAAAGTTAAACAACTACTTATGAAGCTCATCCGGAGATCTGCCCGGAGGCAGTATAGTTGTGGGTGGCAGGTGTGAGAAACACTCCGTAGCCAATAACTTAGGCTCAGGCGAGGATCTCAGTGAAGTAGTAATTTATTCGCGATTGCAATGGCGGGCGCCCCACAAGCAGGAGAGAGCGCATCTACTAGTTCCAAAACACAGTTTATATACCTTTTGATGGCAGGACCCTCCCCTGTTTCCCCGCTGAGTGGGTAATCCAGATTCACAGTCTATCTGATGCTTCACAAACAATGCATGGCCTTCAGTCGCCGGCCTGTTAACTTTCAAATTTCTTTTGACATTTTTACTGCTTGAAGTGGTAATGTTTCTTCACTTATCTGACTTGACTTGACACCGTGATTTTCACCTAATTGTCCTAAGGAGTCTGATTGTCTGCATTTTACAAGGTCGCCTGCTAAACTTTCTTATCACTGTAAGCATATCTCAGTACCACATTCCCTCCTTCTAAACAATGTAACTCTGCAAAAACAACATTTCTATTCCCACAATTCCCCCCTTTTCTTTTTTTATAAACTGTTGATTTTTGCAAAAACTCTTTTTATTTTTATTTATTTATTTATTTTAAGTGTAATTTGGTAAATATCTTCCTCTTCTTCACTTTCTTTGCTCTCCATTTCCTCTAATATCATTTTATCTGAGTAGGGTGGTGGATCTATGGTCATTTGTTTCAATAATGTGGTTTCAATTAACCGCTGGACAAGTCCCCTTACACAGGGGATAACGCAACAGCCAATAGCTGTCAAAACTCCTGCTACTATAATCAAGGATGTAAATATGGACATTACCATCCCTTTCCATTTACCAAACCAAGATTTCAACCATCCTGTGATGGAAGTGTCTGCTCCCGAATTTTCTGCCAATTCATTGGCAAGGGTGGTAAGCCCTTGCAATGCTCTTGTTACTGTGCCATCCGGGGCAGTATTGTTACGGATAAAAGTACAACGGTTGCCCAGCATCACGCATACACCACCCTTCTCCACGAGCATCATATCTAATGCTATCCTGTTTTCCCAAGCCATTTTGCTGATGGCATCTAGTTGTTCAGCGATTCCTCTCATCGCATCCTTGGTATAATTGATGAATCTCTGCTGATTATAATAGAAATAATTAATCCAATCCACATTTTTATTGATTGTTACCCACCAGAACAGTAACTCAAACCCTGCAGCAATTTAATTTCTGGCTTTATGTTCATCCGGAACTCCTCTAGGTACCCCAATAGAATCTATGTATACTCTATCATCAAATGATACTCCTAAGCCTCCTTTACTTCTTCTGGGTATTTGTGATGTTTCTCTTTCAAATGCCAGGGTGAAGGGTATAGCTGATTGAACAAGTGCACAAGTGCCTTCCCAATTAGATGGTAGGGTGGACCGTAAGATCTTCCCTCCACTGTACCACCAGAGATCTGCCCTGGGGATCTCTAGTCTTGAGCAGTTTCCCATCAAGTCCTTGGTAGCACAAGGCAAATTCTCCCAGATGCCAGGTAGCACTCACACCCTGCCGTGAGAGGCAAGCTGTATGGTTACCTATAGCTGTAGAGAATGCAGGGGGAACTGTGATATTGTTATCATGCAAGAAACAGCAAAGAGAGACTTACAGGCCTCATTTCCCCAGGCAGTCTTTTCTTGGTACAATGCAATCATACATCGCATCCCTTGGGAGTCTTTGGTCCACCCCCATGGGAAGGGCACTATCTGGGCAATCGGTCATCCCGAGGCACAAGCATAGCAGTAGCTACAGTTGAGACTCTGGACAGTATATTTGACCCATTCTATCCAGGCATTCACATCCCCATACCCTGTTTGAATCTCAAATGTTTGAACTGCCACATTTCAGAGGGCCTCCTGTTTACTCTCCTGTTTTCTCCTTGAGTTTCTCCATTTCTCTGATGGCAATAGAGGATTGTTTCCATACAGCTATTCTCAATCTGGCTGTTGTGTCTCTCCCAGTTATTTGTTCTTTCTGCTCAATTGTCATTGGGCATTTAAATCTCCACAAGCTAACACCTCACAAGCATCAAACGTGACGGCTTGTGGTACATAACCCTCTGTCACAGTCACCCATATTTTGATGGGGTATCCCGTTTTTGCTATTATCTGGTCATGCCTTTTCCAAGTTACCAATTGACCGAGGCCTTCTCTGAGGCCTAGAATCACTAAAAACAAAATTAGTAATCAATTTTTCCCTGTCATTATTTTTAAACCTTAGGTTTCCAAATAATTATCGATACAAAAATAAGGTGTACACTACTACTATAACAACCCCCCCCTTGGGAGCACTGCAGTTCGCTATAGGTCTGTCCTTTCTCTCAATCACAAGTCACACTCGTTAGTTACCTGTGAAAATAAAAGGTTAGTTTACAATTGTAAGCTCTTATCCTGCTCAGAGTCCACTACGAGATTTTTCTCTTCAATTTCAACTTCCAACAAGTCTTTTGTAGGAACAGCTTCCCAGGTACTAGTGTCGACAGATGCCTTCACTCAAGTATAGTGAGTCCAACCTTTTTCCGCAGTTCTTACGGCTGTTTCAGTGGTCAGTAATTGTCCTTCCCATTCAGGCCGGAGTTGACTCTTTCCAGGTCCGAATCAGGACCCAGTTTCCTGGATGATGGTGGTGAATGGGGAATTCCAAAGGTGGGGTTTGAGCCAACAACCCACAGGTCCTGAGAGATGACAAAGAAGAAGACAACCCCAGAATACAGTTCTTAAGGAAACTCTCTTGTTTTGAATTGTGGTATCTCATCCCTTCTGCCCAGATAGGGCAATCTGAACAGCATCTCATATGGTGAAATTCCTATATCCTTTCTTGGTGCTGTTTAAACCTGTAGGAGTAAGCATTTTACCAAAGGAAGTTGGGTTTCTAACACTAGTTTAGTTAATTGCTTCTTTAATGTCTGATTCATTCGCTCCACCTTCCCAGAAGAGGAGGGGTGCCAGGGGCTGTGAAAATCCCACTCAATCTCTAAGGCCTGCTTTAACCCTTGCAGGAAAGCTTACACCCATCTAGTCACGTGGTCAATTAGGACAAACAAGTAACTCAGTAAAGTTTACCTGTATACTTTGGAAAGGTCAAACCCCTGGCTCCCGTCCCCCTCTAGATGGGTTACAGAACACTTTTTTATTTACCTTTTGACATATGGTACATCCTCTGCATATGTGCTTCCCTAAAGTGTATATTCCTACACAGACATACTTTCTTAGCACAATATCACACATTGCTTGCACCTCCCAATGACTCTTTTGATGTAAAACAGTTAATATTTGCCTCATTATCACTTTATTCAGCATTTCTCTCCCATCAGGGAGTATCTGTTTTCCTTCAGACTTCATGGCTCCTGATTCCTTAAAAAAATCATTCTTTTAAAACTTTTTAGTTCTTTCTTAATTTTCAACAATTCCCTGAATCCTCTCTGGATTTATTCTTCATTTTCCCTCAGACATTAGATGCCTTAAATACCTGACTTCTCTTTCTCCATATTGTAACTTTTTTTTTTTTTTTTTAATACTCTCAAGCCCTGCTTTCCCAGAAAGTTGAATAGCTTGTTAGTAGCTTTCTTCACAACTCTTTTCTCCTGTCCTGACAATAGAAAATGATCCACATATTTGTAACATTAATACCTCCTTGGGAGGTTGTAATTGCTCCAAAATCTTTTTTAAAACTTACCCATATAGATAGGTGGCCCTGTAAACCCCCCAAGGTAAAATTGTCCACCTATATTGTTGCTTCCGCCCCCATTTCAGGGTCTTTCCAGTCAGAGGTGAATATACATTTGCTCTCAGGGCCTGAGAGCACTCCATTAATTACACTGTTATTCCAGTCTAATAATTTACTAGTTGAATGCCCAATTTAATCATCAAATCCCTTCCCAACAGATTAGTCCTTGCCTTGGGTACATACAATAATTACCCAGTGATCATTTTATCCCCTAGTCTCAGCTTGGTATCCCCCCCAAAGTGGCACTGTTATCCCAGCCCCACTTTTTAGGGTTTCATTAGTTAATTTAATCCCTGATACTTTACAAGTCAGTAATGACCTAGCTGTTCCCCAGTGTATTGGGTTTGATGGCAAGGTTCGGGGGCTGTGAGTAGGGGGGTGGGAAACTGCAGTGGCAGCCCCCGTGAGAAAAAAAAACCCGGAAGCCTCCCCGTGGCAGATAAGGGACAATTTCATCTGGCCCTAAGGGGCCCACTGCTGCCCAGAGCCAAGCCATGAACAATACAGTCCGTGCCTCTGTGAGAGCACATCCACGAAAACAAACAAACAAAGAAACAAACAAAAACCTGCTTCTCAACAGCAGTTGAGAGAGCGAGAAACCCCCCCGCAGACACCAAAGTCAGTGCAGAAGGAGGGGGAGGAGGCGCTCCAGGCGCTGGAGCCGAAACCCCCCTGCGGCCGCTGGAGAGGCCCCTGGTGGAGCAGGCTGTTCCCCCCTCCCGGATGCTTGGGAAACTGAACAAACACCACAGCAAATATGCAAATATACCAAAACTTCTAGACTGTTACTTAGATAATGCCTACATCCTCTTTCCCTGCTCATTCAACTTCAAACAGCTCTGTTAAATATTACATGCCACACCTTTAACACCTTCAGCAACTCTTTTAACACTTCCTTTATCTTTCTCCAGCCCGCACTTTTCTAATACCAGCACCAAAGGCTCAGTCAGAGTCCAACTTAATTCCATACCTTTTCCCTCCAAGATACTGAAACAACATATCAATATAGCATATTTCATCCCATTTTCCTTCTTTCCTCCTTCTTCCACTCCAGATATTCCTATTCGAAGTGGCCAGCCTGGCCACACTTAAAACATCTTATCAAAGCCTGTCTCTGCTAGGACTCGGGCCACAACACAGGCAGCCCTCTTTGCCTGCCATTCCTTCATCTCTCTTCCTCTCCTTTCCATCCTGGCACTGACTCCCCCTGAAGATTTTCTTCATCTTTCTCCAACCCTCTGCCTCACTACCCGCTGCACTGTCAATACCATTAGTTTCGCTCTCTGCTTTTCCTTCTCATCTCCCCTCCGGACACACACCTCCAGGGCCTCCCGCAGGAGGGTCCCCCAGTGACTGTTCACTACATCCCCCCACCTTCTGAAGCATTTTCTGCATATTTTGCAAGGCTTTAATCACACAATGAACTTTCAAGAGCCCTTGGGATACTGGGTCATCAGGTCTCATCCCCAAGTACTTTCTCATTCTGACCCCAAGTCTCTCATATGATTTCTGTGTTGCACACTATTATTATTCCAGCCAGGATTGGCAAGTGGGTATTTCTGCCCTGCCGGTATTACCCCTGGTCCTGGAGGATGAGCTCTTTCCCATTCTTGTATAGCAGCTCTCCTCCTGATCATTCCCATTTCTTTCCCTGTAAACAACATACTTATAGACATAATTCCCTCCCCCAAGAGTATAAATCAGGTCGTAGGAACTGGTCTAATTGTTCAGCTAGGCTGTTGGGGTTCTTGAATAAAGACTTCCTCTCCTTCTTAAAAGTCCTAACCTCTCTGCTGGTAAGGAGGAGGGGGTAGTTCACCTAAGAGGATACACAGTTAGTGTTAGTACTGTTAGTATCAGGGAAGGCAAAATTCTCAACATATCTTCTACCTTGTTCTAATTCTTGCCAGAGCCTAGAGTACGATCCTTCTTTAGGGACAGTGTTAATTACAGTCCCTGTCTCCCTTCCTGGAGTGACTGCTGCTGCCACCAGTTCAATATTAAGATTATAGGGAGCATAACTTGGCTCCTTCTCTGAAAAAGGAATCTCATTGTTTACACATAAATTTAAAGCCTGAATTTTCATCAGACCCGTATTTTGGCCAAAATACTGCTGTTTCCTTAATTGATTCTTTTGTCCAGACTGATACACAATGTTTAACCTGTGTTTTTTTTTTTTTGTTTGTTTGTTTTTGTTTTTTTTTAATTACTTTTCTTTTACAATCCCTCTAATTTTGGGATTATGTTTCCAATTTCTTATCATTTTTCAGGAAGAACTATTAGTAGGCACTCCCCCAGGGATATCTCCCTGTCCCCTGGAACTCATATTTTCCCATTTTTCCTAACCCTCGCCAGTATGTGCTACAGAAATTTCCCTTCTGCAGTGTACCACACACCAACGTACTGAAAAATGGGGGTGTACCGCCAAGCACTTCCCCGTGCCAGCGTTACCGCACACCTATGAGTTTACCAGATTCCCTGGAACTCGTACTTCCCATCTTTCCTAACCCTCGCCAGTATGTGCTACAGAATTTTCCCTTCTGCAGTGTACCACACACCAACGTACTGAAAGATGGGGGTGTACCGCCAAGCACTTCCATGTGCCAGCGTTACCGCACACCTGAGTTTACCAGATTCCCTGGTGTACTTCCAAGCACTTCCCCGTGCAAGGATTACCGTACACCAGATTCCCCTGGTGTAGTGCCAGCACTTCCCCGTGCAAGGGCTTACCATACACCAGATCACCCGACCCCCAAGGCAATACTTAATATTTCTTACCTTGGTCTGTGCACAGAGTTACCGGATCGATTCTTAAAAACCCGGAGTGCCTACCTTCTTCCTTTCCCCACTACTTCACGGATCCTGCCTCTTTAACCAGTCTCGGGCCCTCTGTCAGCTTTCCGCAGAACCGCCACCGTCGATGCACAGGACCGCTGAAATCAGCGGGGCATGCCTTCCTGCTGCTGCGGCGGTGGGGCTCCCCAGTAGGTGACTGGATCCCGGACGAGCCCCCAAATTGTGAGAAACACTCCGTAGCCAATAACTTAGGCTCAGGCGAGGATCTCAGTGAAGTAGTAATTTATTCGCGATTGCAATGGCAGGCGCCCCACAAGCAGGAGAGAGCGCATCTACTAGTTCCAAAACACAGTTTATATACCTTTTGATGGCAGGACCCTCCCCTGTTTCCCCACTGAGTGGGTAATCCAGATTCACAGTCTATCTGATGCTTCACAAACAATGCATGGCCTTCAGTCGCCGGCCTGTTAAATTTCAAATTTCTTTTGACATTTTTACTGCTTGAAGTGGTAATGTTTCTTCACTTATCTGACTTGACTTGACACCGTGATTTTCACCTAATTGTCCTAAGGAGTCTGATTGTCTGCATTTTACAAGGTCGCCTGCTAAACTTTCTTATCACTGTAAGCATATCTCAGTACCACATTCCCTCCTTCTAAACAATGTAACTCTGCAAAAACAACATTTCTATTCCCACAACACCCCTCCAGGGCCTCCCGCAGGAGGGTCCCCCAGTGACTGTTCACTACATTCCCCCCACCTTCTGAAGCATTTTCTGCATATTTTGCCAGGCTTTAATCACACAATGAACTTTCAAGAGCCCTTGGGATACTGGGTCCTCAGGTGTCATCCCAAAGTACTTTCTCATTCTGACACTAAGTCTCTCATATAATTTCTGTGTTGCACACTATTATTATTCCAGCCAGGATTGGCAAGTGGGTATTTCTGCCCTGCCGGTATTACCCCTGGTCCTGGAGGATGAGCTCTTTCCCATTCTTGTATAGCAGCTCTCCTCCTGATCATTCCCATTTCTTTCCCTGTAAACAACATACTTATAGACATAATTCCCTCCCCCAAGAGTATAAATCAGGTCGTAGGAACTGGTCTAATTGTTCAGCTAGGCTGTTGGGGTCCTTGAATAAAGACTTCCTCTCCTTCTTAAAAAGTCCTAACCTCTCTGCTGGTAAGGAGGAGGGGGTAGTTCACCTAAGAGGATACACAGTTAGTGTTAGTACTGTTAGTATCAGGGAAGGCAAAATTCTCAACATATCTTCTACCTTGTTCTAATTCTTGCCAGAGCCTAGAGTACAATCCTTCTTTAGGGACAGTGTTAATTACAGTCCCTGTCTCCCTTCCCGGAGTGACTGCTGCTGCCACCAGTTCAATATTAAGATTATAGGGAGCATAACTTGGCTCCTTCTCTGAAAAAGGAATCTTATTGTTTACACATAAATTTAAAGCCTGAATTTTCATCAGACCCGTATTTTGGCCAAAATACTGCTGTTTCCTTAATTGATTCTTTTGTCCAGACTGATACACAATGTTTAACCTGTGTTTTTTTTTTTTGTTTGTTTGTTTTTGTTTTTTTTTAATTACTTTTCTTTTACAATCCCTCTAATTTTGGGATTATGTTTCCAATTTCTTATCATTTTTCAGGAAGAACTATTAGTAGGCACTCCCCCAGGGATATCTCCCTGTCCCCTGGAACTCATATTTTCCCATTTTTCCTAACCCTCGCCAGTATGTGCTACAGAAATTTCCCTTCTGCAGTGTACCACACACCAACGTACTGAAAAATGGGGGTGTACCGCCAAGCACTTCCCCGTGCCAGCGTTACCGCACACCTATGAGTTTACCAGATTCCCTGGAACTCGTACTTCCCATCTTTCCTAACCCTCACCAGTATGTGCTACAGAATTTTCCCTTCTGCAGTGTACCACACACCAACGTACTGAAAAATGGGGGTGTACCGCCAAGCACTTCCCCGTGCCAGCGTTACCGCACACCTGAGTTTACCAGATTCCCTGGTGTACTTCCAAGCACTTCCCCGTGCAAGGATTACCGTACACCAGATTCCCCTGGTGTAGTGCCAGCACTTCCCCGTGCAAGGGCTTACCATACACCAGATCACCCGACCCCCAAGGCAATACTTAATATTTCTTACCTTGGTCTGTGCACAGAGTTACCGGATCGATTCTTAAAAACCCGGAGTGCCTACCTTCTTCCTTTCCCCACTACTTCACGGATCCTGCCTCTTTAACCAGTCTCGGGCCCTCTGTCAGCTTTCCGCAGAACCGCCACCGTCGATGCACAGGACCGCTGAAATCAGCGGGGCATGCCTTCCTGCTGCTGCGGCGGTGGGGCTCCCCAGTAGGTGACTGGATCCCGGACGAGCCCCCAAATTGTGAGAAACACTCCGTAGCCAATAACTTAGGCTCAGGCGAGGATCTCAGTGAAGTAGTAATTTATTCGCGATTGCAATGGCGGGCGCCCCACAAGCAGGAGAGAGCGCATCTACTAGTTCCAAAACACAGTTTATATACCTTTTGATGGCAGGACCCTCCCCTGTTTCCCCACTGAGTGGGTAATCCAGATTCACAATCTATCTGATGCTTCACAAACAATGCATAGCCTTCAGTCGCCGGCCTGTTAAATTTCAAATTTCTTTTGACATTTTTACTGCTTGAAGTGGTAATGTTTCTTCACTTATCTGACTTGACTTGACACCGTGATTTTCACCTAATTGTCCTAAGGAGTCTGATTGTCTGCATTTTACAAGGTCGCCTGCTAAACTTTCTTATCACTGTAAGCATATCTCAGTACCACATTCCCTCCTTCTAAACAATGTAACTCTGCAAAAACAACATTTCTATTCCCACACTGTGCATGTGATACCCCCAAGACAATTGTAAAAAAACATGATCACATGATGAACAGTGAATATACTTAGAGATGGAAAACCTTCTCAACAGGATGTACTTTGCTTCACTTAAACAACATTCACACCAACCTACCCAAGATCAAACCCAGCAACTGGCAGGAACAAGAGTGAGAACTGACAGATGGATTTCCATCTACACTGCTGTTCCTTCACTTCCTGTTGACAATTCTTGCAAAAAAAAAAAAAAAAGAGTCCGTATGCATTTTTGTTATGTCAGCAGAATTGGCCAAAGAGACAGTTCAGCATGAAAGAGAGTGGCCAAAACAGCATCACACCTATAATGGTGTTAATTCTGTATGGTGAGGCTGCTGGATCTCATGTGGTATGCATGTGACTGTTTCCTCCTCTTTGAAGTGATTTTCTGAACTCACCAGCCATGCTATTGTCTGGAGTACACTCCATGGGTGCTTTAGGTCTGTGGTTTAACGTCTGATGGGACCTTATATATATATCTTTAAGTGTAGTTGACATACGATGACAGATAAAACACAACAGGCAAAAAATTGAACCACTTTTTCTTAATCCACCTGAAACCAAGTTAAAAAAAAAAAAAAAAAAAGCCAGTAACCTCTCTCTAGAATATAGAAATATTGACCAAACAAGGGAAAAATGCATAGCAACTTTGTTTTGTTTTGTTTGTTTTGCAAGGAAGTCCAATTCCTTCATTTCAGCTTTAATATATTTTAGGTGGTAAGTTTGTTAATAGGAATGTGAGAAACACTCCGTAGCCAATAACTTAGGCTCAGGCGAGGATCTCAGTGAAGTAGTAATTTATTCACGATTGCAATGGCAGGCGCCCCACAAGCAGGAGAGAGCGCATCTACTAGTTCCAAAACACAGTTTATATACCTTTTGATGGCAGGACCCGCCCCTGTTTCCCCACTGAGTGGGTAATCCAGGTTCACAATCTATCTGATGCTTCACAAACAATGCATGGCCTTCAGTCGCCGGCCTGTTAAATTTCAAATTTCTTTTGACATTTTTACTGCTTGAAGTGGTAATGTTTCTTCACTTATCTGACTTGACTTGACACCGTGATTTTCACCTAATTGTCCTAAGGAGTCTGGTTGTCTGCATTTTACAAGGTTGCCTGCTAAACTTTCTTATCACTGTAAGCATATCTCAGTACCACATTCCCTCCTTCTAAACAATGTAACTCTGCAAAAACAACATTTCTATTCCCACAGTATAAAGTCATTGATGCGATGAATAAACTTTCTAATTCTTAGTAGTGTCTTGAAAAACTGAGCCAATACAAGCTAATAATAATAACTCCGCTGGACTCTTTCCAGGAGATCCCTGTCTTTTTTTGTACCAGGGAGCCCAGAACTGGACACAGTACTCCAGGTGAGGCCTGACCAGGGCAGAGTAGAGGGGGAGAATCACCTCCCTTGACCTGCTGGCCACGCTCCTTTTAATGCATGCCAGGATCCCATTGTCCCTCTTGGCCACCAGGGCACACTGCTGGCTCACGGCCAACCTGTCGTCCACCAGGACCCCCAGGTCCTTCTCCTCAGAGCTCCTCTCCAGCAGATCATCCCCCAGCCTATAAAGATACGTGCGGTTGTTCCTTCCCAGGGGCAGGACTCTACACTTGCTCTTATTAAACCTCACTTGGTTTCTTCCTGCCCATCTCTCCAGCCTGTCCAGGTCTCACTGAATGGCAGCACAGCCTTCTGGCGTGTCAGCCACTCCTCCCAGCTTTGTGTCATCAGCATACTTGCTGAAGGCAGACACTATTCCCTCATCAAGGTCATCAATGAAGATGTTGAACAAGACCGGACCCAGCACCAACCCCTGGGGAACACTGCTAGTCACAGGTCTTCAGCCGGACTCTGCAACGCCGATCACCACCCTCTGAGCTTGGCCAGTCAGCCAGTTCTCAACCCACCTTACTGTCCACTCCTCTATCCCACACTTTCTCAGCTTTGCTATCAGGATGTCATGGGAGACAGCATCAAAAGCCTTGCTAGAGTCAAGGTAGATGACATTCACTGCTCTCCCCCCATCTACCCAGCTGGTGATGCCATCATAGAAGGCAACAAGGTTGGTCAAGCACGACTTCCCCTTGGTGAATCCATGCTGACGACTCTTCATAACCTTCTTCTCTTCCAATTGCTTGGAGATGGCATCCAGAACAAGCTGTTCCAACACTTTTCCAGGGACAGAGGTGAGACTGACTGGCCTGTAGTTTCCTGGATCCTCCTTCTTGCCCTTCTTGAAGACTGGAGTGACATTGGCTATTCTCCAATCTTCAGGCACCTCTCCTGTTCTCCAGGACCATTCAAAGATGATAGAGAGCAGTTCGTCAATCACCTCTGCCAACTCCCTTAGCACACGTGGATGCATCCCATCGGGACCCATGGATTTGTGTGCGTTGAGCCCACTCAGACATTCCCGAACCACCCTCTTGTCAACTGGGGGCAGACCTCCATTTCCCAGACCCTTTCTCCTCCCTCCAGGGTTGAGGAGTCCCAGGGGCGGGGGGGGAATCCTTGAAGCAAAGATTGAAGCAAAGAAAGCATTCAGTATCTCCGCCTTCTCAGCGTCTCCCATTACCAGGACACACCCCTCATTCAGCAAGGGACCCACATCACCCCTAAGTATATGAACATACCCTATATGTGCTGTTTTTAGAGAACTCCCAAGATTCTAAAATCATATCCATTACTCTGGATTCATGGCTATTAAACAAGGTCATTCATCTCAAAATGCTTTATTACATCTGGCCTTTATTTTTTTAAAAGAATTTACGTGCATGATTTGTCTTCTTTTTTCTTTTAATGTATAACACTTGCTCCATTTACCATTTTTGTATTTTATACCAAATGTGTCTCTTTCATATAGAAACAGTTTAGACTTGCAAGACAAAGTAATCAGTTCCCCATCTTTTATCATTTCCCATTAGACAAAAATAAAATTATTCTCAGTAGAGCTATGCTGCTTCTGTTTTAGCCTCTAAAGTGTGTTTGAGACTTACAACAATGCAAACACTGAAGCAAAATCAGTCACTAGGTCCTGCAGGCAAAAACCATGAGTTTTGCCAACTGCAGCACTGCTGTAGTATTTTGCATGTGTTGTAGGTACAATAAGCAGGTTTAAAGGCCTATGAAGAGAGAGAACCAGACCCAATATTGGACTTCAACAGTCCAATATATAATTTTCAGAGCACCAGTCCTCCAAAACAGAACTTAGTATTTACATTAGGTGTTTAAGCTTCTCCAGACACAGGGAATGCTGCAAATGGGAATTTATAGAAATACTTTTTTTTTTCCTCACCATGAAAACAAGAAAGGGTTCCTCCACACCACTTCCAGATTCACTGTTTCTGTGCAGTGTACATTATCGAGGCAATAGCCATCCAATGTACCAGTACATTTGAAGACTTAACCCTTCTGATTATATAGCTCCTTGAGTCTGCACATTTTCAATACTCAGAGAATCACAGAATCACAGAATTTCTAGGTTGGAAGAGACCTCAAGATCATCGAGTCCAACCTCTGACCTAACACTAACAGTCCCCACTAAACCATATCCCTAAGCTCTACATCTAAACGTCTTTTGAAGACTTCCAGGGATGGTGACTCCACCACTTCCCTGGGCAGCCTGTTCCAATGCCTCACAACCCTTTCAGTAAAGAAGTTCTTCCTAACATCTAACCTAAAACTCCCCTGGCGCAACTTTAGCCCATTCCCCCTCGTCCTGTCACCAGGCACGTGGGAGAACAGACCAACCCCCACCTCGCTACAGCCTCCCTTGAGGTACCCATAGAGAGCGATAAGGTCGCCCCTGAGCCTCCTCTTCTCCAGGCTGAACAAGCCCAGCTCCCTCAGCCGCTCCTCGTAGGACTTGTTCTCCAGGCCCCTCACCAGCTTCGTTGCCCAAAACACAACAACACAACACAACAACACTCAAAACACAACAACAAAAAACAACCAAACCACAACTCCTTAACACTTGTATATTCCAAGATTTCTTGCATAATATCCCCCATAACCATAGTGCCATAGTGCATAGTGCCATAACCATAACCAATAAACCAGGATGGTTTATTTGCTGGTATTTCTTGCTTCCATGCAGTATTTCAAACATCTAAAAGCCATGAGATAGTTTTATATCTTTCAATTTCAAAACAAACAAAACATGTTCGGTACATGGATAACTTTCACTGGTTAACTCGTCTGGTTTGAGACAACCAGACAACAGTGTCACTCGTAAAGAGGCAGGGAGAAATGCTGACAAGCAGACATACGATCTGTACTACAGAAAGCGAAGTGCACAGCCAGAACATGATGAATCCCAGGAATGCAAACAGCTCAGCACAGCAGCTGTGGAGACATCATTGCCTGTAAGGGCCAGGCCACAGTTTGAACAATACTTGACTGTAGTGGGTTTACGTGGCAAGGTTTTGGTAGCAGGGGGCCATAGGGGTGGTTTCTGTGAGAAGGATCTAGAAGCTGCCCCATATTTGGTAAGGGCCCCACTGCTGACCAGAGCCGGGCCAATAAGTGATGTTGTTTTGTGCCTCTATGAGAGCATGTTTAAGACAGGGAAAAATAACGCTGTGCCACACAGCAGCTGGGAGAGTGAGAGGAATGAGGAACAGCCTTGCAGGCTCCAAGGTCAGTGAAGAAGAAGGGGGAGAGGTGCTCCAGGCGCCGGAGCAGAAGTCCCCTGCGGCCTGCGGTGAGTCCCATGGTGGAGCAGGCTGTCCCCTTGCAGCCCATGGAGTACCACGGTGGAGCAGGGTTCCACGCTGCAGCCCGTGGAGGAGACCACGGTGGAGCAGGTGGCCCTGCACTGACGGAGGCTGCTGCCTGTGGAAGACCCCTGCCGGAGCAGATTCCGGGCCGGACCTGTAGTTTGTGGAGAGGAGACCATGCAGGAGCAGGTGACCTGGCAGGAGCTGCTGCCTGTAGGGGAGCCAGGTTGGAGCAGTTTTCTCCTGAGGGATGGACCCCGTGGTACGGACCCATATCTGGAGCAGTTCTGGAAGAGCTGCTGCCTGTGGGAAGCCCACGCCGGATCACTTCATCAAGGACTGCATCCCGTGGGTGGGACCCCACAGCACAGGGGATGAGAGTGACCGAGAAGGAGAGGCAGAGAAGAAGCGCTGTAGACTGACCATAACCCCCATTCTCCCATTCCCCTGCGCTGCTCAGGGGAGGAGGTGGAAGAAGGTGGATGGGGGGGGGGGAAGGTGCTTTTGGTTTCTTTCCTTTGTTTCTCATTTCTCTAGCTTGTTAGTAATGAGCAATAAATCTTACTGTCTCCCTATGCCGAGTCTGTTTTGCCCGTTACAATAATTACTGCGTGATCTTCTTGTCCTTATCTCAACCTTTGAGCCCTTTTCATCATATTTTCTCCCCATTCCTCTTTGAGGGGGAGTGAGAGAGCAGCTGTGGTGGAGCTCGGCTGCCCACTTGAGCGGAACCATGACATTGACTTGCCTGAAACTTAACAATACCTTATACTGAGGTATAGAGGTACACAGGAGAGCCATAGACAATGCACTTTCCCCAATTCAGTAAATCCATATGCTCCCTCCGTCAGCATATCCCAGGATTTACCCATAGTTTGAGGTTTATTGACATATGGGATTGTGAACTGTCACATTTACAAGCCCATTCAACAAGAGCTTTCAAATAAAAAAAGACAAATTATGGCAGCAGCATTCAGATTTAATTTGATTGCCTTTCTTACACCATATCAAAGCCAAAGCAATACAAAGAAAGTGAAGAAAAAGAAGTAAAAACCAATGGGGCTTCAGCTGCCTAAACTGCATGTGTAGTGCCATTTCAGATAACCTGCCATAACCTGCTTGGTTTTCAGTTGCTATATTCTAGTGGTGTGCTCTCTCATGTCTCTGCTGTACTAGACACTTTAGTTTAGGCAGCTGAATTTCACCCAGAGGTTACAGAGACACAAACAAATTACAACAATAAAGATTTCATACCTTAATAGCTAACACAAAACAAGTTTGCCCTATTAACAGTTTCTTTCACAGATACAGTATCAACTCATAGAAGGCATGGACAGTACAAAGAGAAAATAGTCTGCAGTAAACTGAGGAGCAGTGAAATAGGAGACTGCAGGCTGACGTGTCAAATCAATTACAGCCATTTATTTTCATTACAAATGGCAGTTTTCATGGCTCTAGAGTAATCTGACTTATGAGTAAACTAGAAGAGCAATTGCCACGCTCAGTAAGGAAGAGCTGCTGCAGAGGTTCACTGAAATCGTATGTTGGACAAACTATCTTCCCTGTTCTACTTCTGTCAAAGAACCTATTATTTTTCAGGTACTACTTCATGTAATTTCCATACATTGACTTAAGAAGTTAAGATTTTTCTCTGTGCAAGTACAGATCCTAGATCAAAGTCCCAAATCCAAATACCACAGACTTTTGTGTATTTGTATGCATTTGGAATTCAAATTACAGCTTTGTCCTCCAGAAGAAGAAAGGCTGAAGTTCTCATTGATTTTTTTTTTTTTGTGGATTCTGATGCTGAAATCTGAATACTGTGATTGGAGATTTCATAGTATATTAACTTTGGTATATTCTGCGTAATTTCTTGATCTCAAATTACAAATAAATACATACATCAAATTTATTAACATCAGGTTTTCTGTTATAATTTTAAACAGTGCTGCTTTATATTTTCCTGTCACCAACTACTACTTGGGTGCAGTCTAATACCACTGCACCTTATGCAGCATCAGATGACTAATATTTGTGGATCAGCTTTCATCAGTAATATATATATTTTTTTGTCTTTATCACAGGAGTGCTCAAGAGTGAGAGAAAAGCTCTTAACTAAACTCTCATTGCTCAATATAGTCCTGAGCACTGTTTCAGAATCCTTTTCAGAGACAAGTTCATCAAGGCTCCTGCTCAAAGCACACTGAACTCCTCGTGAGTTTTCTTGTTAAGTTCAGAGGCTTTTGGCTTGCTCCATGAGAAAAAGAAAGCCTCCATTGGAAAGTATATCTAAGCAACTCTTCCAACTTTGGGGATAAAATTAATCTCCTACATACATAGGTCAGCCACAGCAATTTGCTGGGCATAACAAAAGAAAATCATAACTCATTTCCTGTGTGTTTTTAAGACAAAGATGTCTGTACCAAAATAATCTAAAGTGACTTTACTACAGACCAGATCATCACTTATTATCAAAAAGGGATTGACTTAAATCCCAATCAGAAAATCAGCTGAAGCTTTTCAAAAGTCACTTATTATATGAAAGTAGTTAAGTGGATTAGGTGGTAGCAAGGTTTCTAACATACCTTTTATAGTTCATCCTAACTTTCTTCCCTTGCAGCAAGTCAGCTGATCTTTCTGGGGCTGATGTGCAACAGAGCCATTGAGCAGATCCTTCTTGTGGAATACATATGCTTCAAATGCAGAAAATATATTTTTAATAATTATATACTGTAACTGAAGTGAAGTAGTGTAATGAATATACTGGACAGAGAATTAAGATAGAAGATAGAAGATATAACGTGCATTTTTTTTTTGAATCTGTTTCTATTCTGAAGATGAGAAAATCTATTTATCTGTCTGTTGATTAGCATGCAACTGGGGCAGTAAATCAGTACTTCGCATTCCATTCAGTTCTTGTGCACTCTTTGGTTTGTCATTCACACAGATATGGAAGAAGCAGATTCATCGTTTGTCATCTATGAGAATAAACAAGAAAAATAATTACGCGTTAGTATTACTTGACTGCAAAGCTCCCAATATCGTCCTTATCAGATATCTTTAAATTGCCCAGAAAGGTATTCTGCAAAAGACACCTGGAAGAAATGTAAATGATAACTGGAGTCAGGGTGAAACGTGCATGGAGAAGCTTGGCTTCTTCATTGGTGGGCCTTGCCTCCTGCAAGCTCTTGTGATGAGAGCAAGTCCGTGGACCTGCTGATTTGGTGTCAATGACATCCACTGATTAAGGAGACATTGGGGAGGCAAGGACAATCCCCCAATAGGGAAGCGGCAGACAGACAGAGAAACAGATATAAGGACTATAAATCTCAAAACAGAACATTGGAATTCATGATAAAGATACAACAAACAGAAGAATCAGCAAAAGCCAGCTCTTGCAATTAAGAAACGTGCCAACTCAGCAGAATCCTGACCAATGGTGAAAAGTACACTGTGAGGAAGATTCGGGGTCTTCCTCCCAAAGACCACTGCCCACGTCCCGAAGACCCCTGCCTGCAATTCTTGGGAGGCTATACACAGGCGCAAGTTGCCAAAAAGCTAATTAGCATGAGAAATGAGGGAAGGTGGGGATAGGTGATGAATATGTATAGGTGCTTGTAGAATATTAACAGATTGTATAAATTCAAGACTGCTCTCCGCTTTG